>NC_051237.1:14440000-14555000 GCF_015220715.1 Pygocentrus nattereri
AGTAATTAGTAAGCTACCAACTGACATCAGACACAGCGCAAGCTCAAATAAATAAACCTTAGTCAGCATTGCCCTCCGAATGCATTGTAGCACCAGTCAGTTTTGTGGTTTTCACAATGACGGTTCTCAATCAATGCACTTTATGCTTGTATTTGCAAGCATTTGCCTCAACCCGACTGATACGCACCTAGTAAACATTCCGTTTGCTGCAACACAAACATATGATTGGAGAATCATAACAATTGGGAATCGGGGAATCATAGCATCTAACAACTGGGGAAAATTCTTGCAGT
The DNA here is from genome assembly GCF_015220715.1 of Pygocentrus nattereri. Taxonomy (NCBI): domain Eukaryota; kingdom Metazoa; phylum Chordata; class Actinopteri; order Characiformes; family Serrasalmidae; genus Pygocentrus; species Pygocentrus nattereri. The sequence continues at coordinate 14,440,294 of NC_051237.1, forward strand.
TACCATAAATAATCGCAATCAGGCTTATGTAATATAGTAATAACCAGATATATAATATTGTGGTTAATTTATAGGAAAAGCAAAAAACATTCTCGACTTCAATGTGCGTCAATGTCACAAGATTTTATTCCTAATTTTTGATTGTTTCTGTTGGTCCGTTCATCATGAAATGTTCACACAACATAAAGGGCAGCCGTTTTCAAATGGTGTGAAGATAAAAAAATAAATAAATGGAGATGTTTTTTTTGTGAAATTATGCCATAATCAAGAAAATCTGCAACTGTAATCAATAAAAAAGATTAGCTATTAACGAATGTTAGTTTTTATTCGCTTTCTCTCTCCTGTCTGCTTTCTCTCCCTCTCTCCTGCAGCAGCTCTTCCCTTGTCACTTGGATGACTGTGTTTGTGTGTGTTTTTGTGTGTGTCTCCTGGTGTCTCGGTGGTAGTACCTGATAGTACAGCAGATGTTCTCTCTTACCTGTCATGATGTGAGAGAGAGTGTGATCCAGAGGAGAGTGATGATCTGACATCCATTTTATGTCCTCTGCCTTGTCTGTATTCCGAATACTTGTCTCTACAGACATGTCCAGATCTTTCCTTTTCACACCAGGCGGTGGGAAGACCTTGACATGTGTTCTGAGTCATATTTTCATACATGTTGGAAAACACACCAAAAAATAAAGAAAACTCGACACAGCAAATCTGAAATCACAACGTCGACCGTCCTTAAACTGGAATAGGCACATGTTACTGTTCACTTACAGTATGCATAAAGTCTGTTCTGTCTTTTAAAAAGGCAGCAGACTGTAATGTTTTTGAAATTGTTTGTGAATTTGCCTGTGTCTGGTGATGGTCAACTGAGTTACCGTGGTAACAGCAAAAAACCTCAGAATAAAGTAATCCCATCAAAGCATCAAAACTAGTGTTGATAAAACAAGTATTCACATTAAACTACAACCCCATTTCCAAAAACCCTGTGAAAAATGTAAATAAAACAAAATGCAATGATGTGCGAATCATTTAAATTCCCCCCCCCCGGCACCAACAACCACGCCACGTTCAAAGTCCCTTAAATCCCCTTTCTTCCCCATTCTGATGCTCGGCCTGCACTTCAGCAAGTTGTCTTGACCACCTCTACATGCCTAAATGCAGTGAGTTGTGTCCGTGTGATTGGCTGATTAGCTATTTGTGTTAACAAGCAATTGAACAGGTATACCTAATAAAGTGGCCTGTGAGTGTATATTTCAATGATAATACTTCAAAGACAACATATCATATCTTGAAACTGAGGAATTTTATTGTTTTTTGAAAAATATATGCCCATTTTAAATTTGATGGCAACAACAAGTTCCAAAAAATTTGGGATGGGGGGAAAAAAGGCTGCTAAAGTTGTATTATGCTTAAAAAAACACCTGGTGGTTAATTGGCAACAGGTCAATAACATGATTGGGTGTAAAATGAGCAGTCAGTGTCAGTGGTCTGACAAATCAACATTTGAATTTCTTTTTGGAAATGATGGACACTGTGTCCCCTGGGCTAAAGACCACTCAGCTTGTTATCAGTGCACAGTTCAAATTCCAGTATTCATGATGGTATTGGGGTGCATTAATGCCCATGGCATAGGTAATGTGCACATCTGTGGAGGCATCATTAATGCTGAACGATATATACCTGTTTTGGCAACATATGCTGCCATCCAGATGTCTCTTTCAGGGAAGTTCTTATTTCAGCAAGACAATGTCAAACCACATTCTGCATGTATTACAACAGCATGGCTCTATATTAAAAGTTCAGGTGCTAAACTGGCCGGCCTGCAGTCCAGACCTCTTACCACTGAAAAAATGTGGCACATTATGAAATGAAAAATACAACAAAGGAGACCCGTTGAGCAGCTGAAATCCTATGTTAAGCAAAAATGGGAAAACATTTCACTTTCAAAACTACAGCAGTTGGTCTCCTCTGTTCCCAAACACTTACAGAGTGTGGTTAAAAGAAGAGGTGATGAAAGACAGTGATAAAGACGCCCCTGTCCAAACTTTTTTGGAACGTGTTGCTGGGACCAAATTCAAAATGGGCCTATATTAAAAAAAAAAAAAAAAAACATTTCTCAGTTTCAACATTTGATTTGTTGTCTTTGTACTATTTTCAATGAAATATAGGGTTTATATGATTCGCATATCATTGAATTTTGTTTTTATTTACATTTTGCAGTGTTCCAACCTTTTTGGGAATAGGGTTGTAGATCCACTATTATATATAAATCAAGGAAATAGTAAAAAGTTATTTGCTCTGTAGTTTGTTTGTGTTGTAATCATTGTTACACTAATGTCCTCTCTTGCTTATACACAATGGTGGGCCAATGATCGATAGTCCATTGTGAACAAAGTAAATCCAGAAGTGACCCCTTTTTGTACATGGTCAACACCTGGGTAAGGCTTCAGCTGAGATGGGAATCAGCTGTGGACTATTTAAACACATTCAATCAGTAGTTTGTTTCAATAACCAGTATACTTTTTGGCTTTGATTGTTGTTCAGTATAGTATTTGTAACAGATTGTAGCAAATTTATATGTAGTTTATTTTTATGCTACGTTTTGAAGTGTAACTGTTTTTGTACAGTGTGACATCAGACAAAACAGCCTCAGACAGAAAAGCATCAGGCTAAGTAAAGTGGCAATAGATACCACGCCCTTGGACATTAATGTTTGTTTGACATAAATAATTCTATTCTTTCTTACTACAATAAAGTTTAGGCCAAATTAAAGGAGACAATATGGTCTAACCCCAAATTACTGAATGGTCCCCTTCAGTGTAACGGACTGTTTTTTAAATTAGCACAAGAACCTCCCAGAAAGTCCCATTTGTTTCACATGGTTACCCCATTAAGAGGATTCTGCTGTGGGCACAGGCCAACATTCACTTTTTTTGTCAGTGTTTTCTCGCTGTTACAAGTACATGAAGACCTTTGCTTCTTACTGTTCACAATGTGTGGTGGGAAACTGTTGAAGTGTGTTTTGATGGTAAGTGTTTTTGGCTCGTATTTCCCCGTAACAAAGTTCCTACAGAAACATTTTATGTGCTTATGAATGTCTGTGTTTACACACAACAAGTATGCGGTGTTTACCATGGACCCACCTTTTCTGAATTGAGAACTGTTAATGTTGTGTTTTCAGGTTTCAGTACTTTATATGACAACAAAGAATATCCTTCCATAAAACTGTCATATTTCTGACATTTCCTAGGCTTTTGGTCTCGGCTCTGGTGGATCATGCTACTGATTCCCTCAATGGGAAAGTTGTCTTGGTTTTGTTATTTTACCCACACTTTGGTCAGAAAACAGTCCAAATCAGAGGTTTGGCTGCGCAGAAGGGTTTTACTTTATATGGAAGAGAGAGGAAAAAGTTATTTTTTGTCAGGATTTACACACAGCCTTCAGTTTTCCATTTTCCACTTGCTTTATGTGTATTTTCTTTTTTTTTTACCTTGAACTCTATATCCAGAAACGTTAATATTTCTAATAATGCATTCGTGCTTGTGGGGCCCAATTACCCTTATTCAAATAAGATCATGCTAACAAGTTCCCACTAGCATACTGTTATTGCTCTGATATATTTTGAGGGAAGAAAATCTCTTTTCTTTAAATCCAGTGCCTACCTTTCACCAAAAGCAGCCAAAGTGACAGTAAGCCAAACTGTCAAACTTCAAATCATATTACAGCCCACCAATTGGATTCCAAACAGTTCCAGAAACGTCTTTCGTTAGCATTACCAGGACTAAGACAAACTGTCTGACTCTGACTCCTCAGTGGAGTGTGATTGTACTGGGCTTCCAGATCGAGTGAAGCTGAAAGCTTCACTTTGTTGGGCTGAGGCTGATTGTGATCAGATCCCCTCTGCCAGCCCCCTGTGGAAGATCCAGGGAGCGTCGAGCTGGAACTGAGCTCTCTTTGTGGATGTGATTTTGAAAGACGGTTCCATTGCTCCTCAGCCTGGCACAAACGAAGGAAGCGCTGAGGTCACCCCAGTTTATTTTCAGTGTGGCCCTGCGTGATAGGCGAGCGATGATGGCACAGTAAAGTGGTTTGGAATGGGGGGTAAAGGAAGTGTGTTTCTGTATAAATGTACTGTACTGTAGCAGTTCTTCCTTTGCTCCCATGTACCCGACTCAGATCATGAAGGGCTCAATGAGTCAAACTAGTTGTGTTCAAACAAACACAGAAATTTGTAGTGCAGTGTGCTTGGACTGTTGCTATATATTGCGATTGCCATGTCTTGCGATATTAAAAGTAAATGTGGTCAAATACTTGCTCTGCGCTACTTTGACCAGTTTATTTATAGTGGTACACATGAATACCCTGATTCAGCGAAAAAGCCATAAAAACATGGTCTGGAACTGTTATTTGGCAAGATGTGTTTGGTGTAGTCTAGTGAGTAACATTGCTGCCCTCCCTTCAGCAGACTGGGGTTCATTTTCCCACCTGAGCAAGCATGCCCCGCTATACCAGTGAGAGTCCTTGGGCAAGACTATTAACGCTACATTTGTTCATATTACGGCTGTGCCTGAGAACAGTCTTTCTTTAAAAGATGGAGCGAAACAGAGCAGTATATCATTTTGTGATATTTTGTCTTTAAACATGGCCCATGAAAAATCTTTAATCAAACATGTGGCGGTTTGGCCGAATCTGTTTTTAAAGCTGTTTTGACACAGGTAAATGTAATTGCAAAGAGGAGAGGTGCTGGTGTATCTCTATGATGATGCATTTTAAGTGCATTATTAGAGAGTGAAAATGCACAAAAGATCAATTTTAATTATCATTTTGACACATTTATTGCATAACCACATTAAGCATAAATATGCAGTTCTGGAACTACGTTTTAATTTAAATAAAGCTGCTAAAAAGCCATCTAAATCTTTGTTTAAATGGAATGTCAATACCAGAACACCACATGGCAAATCACAGTTGCAGTATTAAATTTGAATTTAGATGAAAATACATTTATTTTTGGTTACTACTGATATTCTTCCATAGCCTATCCCTGTAACATAATTAAATTTGACATCGTTGTGAATGAGAGTGTCTACAAAACAATGTAAAAGCAAGATGCCCACAGCTATTGAGCTGAATGATTTGGGGAAAATATCTACCTGTGATTTTTTTCTGACCGATATTGCGATTGCGGTTTCAATTTCAATGATCTTCTATGAATTGAGGTACAGGCCTTTTTTTGGGAAGTTTTTTCTGACCGAGACTTGGATGCAGAACATAGCCAGTTAGTTAGAACAGACTGTCAGTTGTTGAAGTCACAGCACAAGAGTGCTTGGTTGCTTCTGACTGATGTAAATCATCTACAGACGGTGCCCAAACTCTGTTTTTGGGTAAAATTTCCCCATTTAAAATGTGTTAAGATAACATTGATAACGTAGGTTAAGAATTGCAGCTCTTGGTATTTGAAAATTCCAGTCAAATGATTTCAGTGTTAAAATGACCCTGCACAGTAAATAACTTTATTGTCTGCAATTTTTTATTTCTGCCTTCTGCAGTATCATTATTGGAAATGACAATATTGTGATGATGATGACATTTTTAGACAACATATCAACTCTAGTGTGTATACATTTTATATTGTAAAGGTGCATTGGAAATGCTTTTTATCATGTACAGTGTACACAGCGACAGTCTGTGACTTAACAGTAGAAAATAAACTGAACATATATCTTGGCACTGACTACACTTGGCACTAAGTACATGGTCCCCTCACTTCCCTAAAAGGCTAAATAGCTCAAAATAAAACTCTGTCTTTAGCCTGCCAGTGGTCCTGTCTATTTCTGTGCAGAGGTGATCTGCATTGGGCCATCACCTCACTGTGTAAACAGCTAATAGCTGTCAGAAAATGCTTCTGAAGGACCCTGTTTGTGAGAAAGAGAGTGCCTATATTATCTGGGACTCTTAACAAAATTGAGCTAAACAAGGTCTTCCATGCGAAGGTAAACACTCTGTAAACGATTAATGGGCTGGAACAGAAAAGGCCCTTTTTTAAGTTTACGAAGTTGCAGTAAGCAATGAGAGTTTCTGAGCCTCTCAGAAATTCTCATAGCTTATTGCAAGGAGGTAAGCTATGAGGAGGGGGTCTGTGGCCTTGTTTACCAGTGCCCTAGTCAAGGTCAGCCTGGGATGGCTCCACGCTGATAGTCTCAGTGGGCTATCAGTGCTAGAATTTTCATCCACAGAGCAAGAGGAAATGTCTCTCCCCAGTACACACACACAGGATGCTCCGAATGCTGCTATTTAATGGTCTCATCGTCCCCTCACAGCCTGTGTTTTATCACCCAACACCTACCCCCCACTGAGGACTATTCATGATGACAATGTGTTGTTATGTGCCAAAATGCCAAGTATGTAAACCCACTGTAATGTGTTGGGGCGGAACAAAAACTAATACCATATGGTGTTGCAGTATTTTGGGTGGAAAAAAACACTGCTGATACAAAGAGGCCAAGTATTAATGTTTTATCATTTAATTATTAATATTTTATGCAATTTTGATATTTGAATTTTTGAAAAGTGTTCAAATAATAATCTTGCTAAAAAAAATAAAATAAAAGCAAAAACTCAATAGCTCCCTTTTTGGTATTTTGCGACCACTTCTTCGCCAACCTGCCCCTCCTCCTCACACACACCCCAATATACACATTAAAGAAATGTACAGAAGAATAATAAAATAGTAATTCTGCTCACTTACTGAGTCTGCAATCCTTAGCAAGTCTGTTGCTTTGCGCCAAAAATGCTTCAAGTTAAGCTGTCAATCACGATAGAAAGTCATATAAATCAATCAGTTCATCGATTCATACTCAATGTTAGCCTGTCTTCTATGGCCTGTAGGTGGAGTCATTAGGGGATCTTGTATGCGCTCATCATATGTCTTGGAGCACCACTCTTGCGACTCCCTGAGACCGCATCATGACCCCCAGGTTAAGAACTCCTGGACTAAATGATATTGGAAGCTTTATTCTGTCAAATATAAAGTAGAGAGTGAGCTTAATGTTTATTTCTGCTTCTCTGAGATGCTTATAAGACTCTCAAAGTCTTAAAAGCCCAAAGACTCTCTGGTGGCATGGCATGGAGTTTCTCATTCAGTGTGTGGTAACCTTTACCCTGCTGCAGTAGCCTTTCTTTGCTTCCTTTTTTGGACTAAACAGATATGAATCTCCAACCCAGGCTCTTCAGTTCCCTCTGGTGAGGTATAGAGTTCAGACATCGCTTCTTAAATATGAGAATATATAAAGAGGAGGAAGGCTGTGCTAGCTTTTGATCTCCTAACACTGGTAGTACCGTGTGATTGGGGTCCTAACTAGTGGGTGGACTTGGATATGACTAAATTGGGATGAAAATTTGGGGAAAAATCCAACAAAAAGATGATAAATTAATATATTAACAATTCTAATGTACTTTTAATTTTTTAAATTTTCTTCATAGTTCATATAAAAATCAGATCCCTAATTATTGCTGTGGATTAATTCCTTCAAAAGTTGCTGTTTTCTTTGTCCACAATATACTGAGAAGTATATTTATCTCTTTCTGGGGAGAGCAAGGTTGACAGTAGTGTCATTGGTAGGCATGGTTGGTTAGCACAGTGGATAACACTAGTGAAGTGCATTATAACAATTCTTTTGGATTTTTGTTCTGATAATTGTGACACTATGTTTTTTCTGAGCAAAGTATGGATATTTACAGTAACTTAAATAACACTGACCACGTGCATGTTTACCAAGGCATCTGCTTTGTCGTCTGTTCCAACTTTTTAAACCTTAGAGATATTAAATATGGAGACATGTATTCCGTATTGTATTGTAATATTTTTGCTGTTTTGCCCACAACTAGACACCATCATCTGCACGTAAGATTGGAGACTCTTAAAATTTGATTCACCAACCACATTTCTTTTTCTTTTTTTCCTTTCTTTTTCTTTTAAATTTTTTATTTGGAATTTACTTTGTCTCGTGGGATCAACAATATGTAAGAGTTTAGAAGCATGTGCAGTAAAAAGTATACCACAATACTTAATAAATCTCTGAAATTCATACTAGAATCATATCATGACTCAAACATCATGATAATATTGTATCATGCTGCCTCTAGTTCATTTCCATCCCTGGCGTTGTGTATAAATATAAATTATGTCTAAATGGAGTTTTCCTTCTCGATCCATCTTTTATGCCAGGTTTGGAAAGATGGCAGAATTGCAAATGTAAAATAACAAAATGCTGAGAAAAAGTTTGTAGCTTGCCGCCGTTTTACTGAGTCTGATAAACACCGACCTGCAGCGTAATTATGGTGTGAGTAAAGCCTGCACACTGACCAGCTTATTGGTTGTTTTCTAGATAGCCTTATCTTCAGTTCAACTACATTACAAAGGCAAAGGTCCACTCTCTCTCTTCTTCTCTCTTTCTCTCTCTCTCTCTGGCAAAACCACCTGGGATGTGGGACATTATCGCACCATTATGTTTGAGATTGTAGAATGACCCTGCAAACCAATAAAATTGGTTGTTGTAAACAGTGCTACATCACTTTATCTAGGAATGTGGTTTAAGGAGCTTCATTAACTTTTCGTCTCATAAAGTCTTAAAATATTGTTTGTTTTATGTCGGGAAATGTGGCCCTATCAGTAATCGCCTATCTGGAAGAGACCCCTCTGTAGCCCTGTAGGAAGTTCTTTTATTGGCTTCTAAAGAGTGACCTGACACTGACTTATATCTGTTTAGTGATTAGATCTAACCTCAGTTTGGCCCCTTCACACTTCTCCCTGTTCTGTGTTCCTCTGAGATAATCTGTGTTCATATCACAAAGCTCCTCTTCATCTCCATGCTCTCCTGTCCGAGGGTGGATGACTGGCAGAGCTACATTTCCTATGTTTACTACAAGCCTGAGAAAATATTTATGGCATTCAGCTGGGGCTTGGAATGTCTTGTTTTTGAAAAGCTCTGAGGTGGATGAGTGTGGGTGAGTAGACAGAGTGTAACCTCAATTTTCAGGCATCTCTTGCCTGGAGAAACATGACTACAGCTATGGAATTAGAGCATTAGATCCACTTGGGTATGCTACATATAGAAACCAATGATAGCTATGTGTTAGTTTTGAGAAGCTGGGCTGTGTTCTGTCTTTGTGCAGTGTTTCAAATGTCTTGTACCAAATACAGATGCCATTGCGGAACTGATAATGGCTTGGATTCTTCGAGTGGGTGACCAAGAACCATCCTATCCCAGGCTGAAGAGAGCCGCAGTCTGCCTCAGATTGCGATAGACTAGCGGGGGAGGGTGCAGGAAGTGGTTCACGGGTGACCACTGGGAGCAGCGTATTTCGAGCCCATCTTCCTGTGTGATAAATCTGAGAGTTCCTCGCCCCTGGGGCCAGAGGAGCCATCCACGTAGGCGGCTTATTCATGGGTGAGGAGTCGTTGATTTAAGCTGCGGTTGCTCAGTGGCGGGGAGGCGAAGAGCAGCTGCTGGGCCTCACCACTAATCTGCTTACTCTGCGGAATCGCACTGCAGTCCAAATTGTTGCTACCGACATGCGTGCTCTGCCTAATTCCTATCAGGCGAGTGTTTGCAGCCTTCCCCCTCCGCCTTGGCTCGTTCGAGAGCTTTGAGAGAAGTTGCGTCAGCCATCATTAGACATGGCGCTCATCTTTTGCTGTCTGCTGTCCTTTAGGAGATGGGGAATTCCCCCTTTGCTGAAGACCAACAAAGACTCTTTGATACACAATGTCACAGTGTCTGGTGGGGCCTTTTACAAATCCAACGAAATGGAAAGATGTAGTTGTTAGCATTTTAGTGGAATTTTTCAAAAACAACAGACTAAAAGTCAACTCAAAGGATGCCATTTAAAACAAGCGGTAAAGGCTTGTTTTGCTGAGGGTTCTCAGAAACACTAGGAGCTCCACTTGTGGTGAGATGAGGGTTTTGGTGGTTTTTGGAGCTATTTTTGGGCACGTGCCATGACTCGGGGAGAGATTGGAAGCCCCTTAGCTGACCTCTTCACTGTGATAAAACAGCCTTCTCCCTCTCTCTCTCTCTCTCTCTCTCTCTCTCTCTCTCTGTCTCTCTCTGTCTCTCTCTCTCCTTTTGAACAGAGAGTCAGCGGAGGCAGCCCATGAGGAGAGGGGACGTGCCTTTTCCCAGATAGCACCTCAGGGCTCTCATGGCTGACCAAATAAAGCCAGAGAGAGACTTTGAGAGTGTTTCCTGAAGGAAGGAGCTGTAACTTGGTTGACAGTATCGTGTCCGAGCTTATCATTAAGACTATTTAAAAGCGTCACCAGTCAGGCTTTAGGCATGAACAACTGTTTACTTTAGTTGTAAACTGCTGAGTGACCAAGACACTGGGGGGCTTGGAAAGACATCTAGACCGACGGACCTTGCACCACATTCATTTCCTGTAGCTGTCTCCTGGTTTATGTGTTTTGCCGTGTGTCCGCCTCATGTTATTAGACAGATCCCTCACACATATGGATGGAATAAAAGGCTTTGTAGACATCATGCTCTGCCCCACTAACCCACGATGACTCCAGTGTGGCACAAGACACGTCCTGCCAAATTTGCTGAAGCAGATCCTTCTTTTAACCCTTGTAACATTTTACTGTTGTTTTGCAACATATGTCTGTATTTAATGTGTAATAATGTATTAAACAAATTACATTTACATTTGATTTTCATTCTCTGATCTTAATCTTCATGTCCAGCTTTTTCTGTTTGTTTTGACAGCAAGAAATGGCAATCATGGCTAAAATGTAAAGGCTCTTATTTTTACGTTTTAAAATGTATCCGCTTCTAAATACAAACACTAATGTAAAATCATTTGAAAGCTCAGAATCTACACTTTTGACAGAATTGAACATTTCCTTTTGTTATCACTGCCGATAACTGCAGCTTCTTAAAAGCACTTCTCCTTTTCTCAGACACAAGCTGGCATAGTGCTCTAAGCTCTAATTACCATCACAACTATGTGAGAAAAGCTGCTCAAAAGATATAACCAAATAAAAGAAAGGAATAAAAAAGAAATCAAGTCTTCCTTGTGGGACCTTTAATTCCAGGATGTTATTCTACTTCAGCGCATAAGAGAGAGCCAGTTTTGCTGTAAGGAAGAATTCGCCTTTGTGGATGGTGCTGCAATTCTAATTAAGAACCGTTGATGGCCTAATGTTACATTTTGAGGAGGTCTCCTGATGTTTCTAGGGTTCCAGACTCCAACCCACTGTTTTTCTAAGGAGGACCTCTTTAGGGCAGCTTGTGCTCTGTGTTGTGTTTGGAAGGGACTGAGGGAGCTAATCTATGACTTTTTAGTGTTGGTGAATTCACTTTTCTCCAGGGAGTTCTCTGGAGGCTCTTCTTTTTGGCTCAGAGCAATTTTTTCAGCTCTATTTACTGTACAGGCTTGATGACCTGGTAATATATAAGTTATGACTGAGCTATGGTTGTTGACCTTGTTGAGATGCATTTTTTAAATACAGAATGATTGAAGCTTGGCCTAGGGGGTCCACTTGTTGGCCATGATATTAGAAATACTGTTTTGTTCTTCTTTTGTTTGTTTATGTTTTGTAGTTATTTGTTTGATTTTGGGCTCCAGCTTATAATTATGTATACAGTCGATTAAACTACTGACTGTTATTAGGTTTATTAGCTAATCTAACTAAATCGAAGTGATTTATTCTTCTGTGGTGTAACAAAACAACAGAAGCCATGATTTCCCAAAGTAATGACCACATACACAAACATTATAGAGTGCTTTTTAAACATGTCATCAACAGTGATGCACCATCGCTTTATCTATAATCAAGGTCACTGACTAACTGTTTTAGCTTTAAACTGATGGGTTAAGGTTCTTTGGTTTCAGATTTTTAAGGGTTTGGTTCTGATTCCCGCTCCAGATGTAGTGACATCACTAAAGTTTCTGGAAATGAACCCTGTGCTGCAAAGTTCATTCACATTCACTCAGCCTGAGGATAAAGGCTAATTACAGTTTTTATAACACAGGCCAAGACTTCTGTGTAAAAGGTGCGCCTGGGGGCAAGTAGCCATGACTAATCGATGACTAATCATTTAGTACTCTCCCCAGCTCACGTCCTTCTTTGTCTCTTTCAGGGCATGCGGGTGTTGGTGGACGCTCGGGACAAGCTAGGTGTCCCCTGGCAGAACTCAGAGAATGAGAAGCATGGCATGTTTGTGATGTCGTTCGAGAACAAGGCGGGCTTGCCAGTGGAGCCCTGCACCTTCCAGCTGTATGTGCCTGCCCTGCAGGCACTGTGGGGTGACTCAGGCATCCAGGAGGCGTACGGGCGCAGGAGCGAGTTCCAACTGGTGAGTGGGCTTTATCTGTTGGCCCAGAACTTAAGAAAGAGGATGATGTAAAATCAAATCACATTTTTTTTCTTGACCCAGACAGTAAAGATGTAACAGCATGACATGCTAAGTAAACAAACAAATGGGTAAAAAAATATCATTAGTGTCAAATAGGAGCCTTCTTCTTCTTCTTCTTCTTAGGTCTTTACTGCCACCTTAATATAAATGTTTAATATGCGAGGTAAACTTCTTGTTGAGTGTTTAGGAATAATTTCAGCTGTTTTAGTTCATGTTTGTATTGGATGCAGGGGTATTTGCTGTTACCATTTTTTGACCTCATCACGGCATCCGATGTGTGGTGAAATCCATATAGTGGAACGTCTCTCACCACTACCAGGATGCCACAGATGCTGGGTTTGACTGGGCCTGCCATGACTTGTACACACAGGAGCCTCTTACACTTTCATTTTTAGTCTGATCACGGTTAAAAAGGATCTTCTGTAAAAGTTGGCTTATAAATCATGAATATGCGCCTGAAGGTGTTTCATTAAGTGTCTGCACAGATGGGCTATTCACTGAATAGAAAAAGCATTTAAAGCTGCGCTCTGATTGTTGACCCTGCCACTTGATTCATTACAAACTGAAAGAAGGGGTTAGAGATATGTGACCACTCCAGATTCAAAAAAGAGCTTCCTGTGCCGCTCAGCAGAAATATGACGAAATATACTTAGAAGCTATAATTTGTTTCATTCTTTAAATACATTTCATCAGCAGTGCAGTGCAATAGTTCAAAACGAGAAGATTTTTTCTTGATCTCAGGACATCTATGAGGATTCCTTTTTGATGGTATATGTTGATGTTCTGTGAAGCTGATGACAGAGGCGAGTGTTAACTAACAAATGCTGCACACAAACTGTAGCATGTCAGTTTGTGTACAAGTGAAAGAGTTTTAGCAGTGGAGTCTTCTAGACCCTCAAGGAAGGCTTAATGATTTTTTTTTAATTGAGTAGAATCATCACGCTTGTGTTATTTAGATTCTGTACGCATTGTAGTAATACTCTTATTTCATTATTAAGGTTTGGTTGGAAATAAAAGGGTTAAAACTGGAAACGCCTCATGGAAAATTGCCTAATCTGTTTTCCCTGTGGTGTCTAAGTTGATACAGCCAAGCTCATTGAGTGTCCCTTCAACTGAACGGACACATTAGATTAACCTCCAGAATAACTGTGAAACAACAGTGGAATAAACCAAGAACGTTTTTGATATGCATTAGTTGGGACTCATTTTAGGAGGAAAAATGCCAGATCCTGAATATCAGCAGTAGCCTAACCAAGTTTCAGTCAGTTGTTAGAAATGAAAAAAGGAGTGACAGCTCTACGCAGGCCTGAAGTAAAACATATCCAATGTCTTTTACAATGTCCCTGCTTGATCTAGAGCTACCAAACAATGTTCATGTGCTCAAGCATTAGCTTAGTGTGAACATACAGTACCAGTAGGTTTTTTGTCCTCGTTCTGATATTTATGGCTCAAACTGAAGGCTTAGCTCTAATAGCCATGGTTTGACATTTCATAGAAGTAATAAAGCTGGGCGATATGGCAAAAATGTAATATTATATTACATATTCAAATATTCAGTATGTAAGTAGGTGTTCTTTAAGTGCTCAACTATGTGGAGTGATTTATCACAATAATGATAAATATTATCCTATTGCCCAGCCCTGAGAAGCAGTTTGATGCTAAAAATGACTGAAATGTAAGAAAGCGATAAATACGCAATAATTGAAGGAAAGTAAGATGAACTGTTAAAACCATGCAGATGTCCATCGAGTCTGTAATTAAATCCACGGAATGCAAAAAGCAGAAAGAAGCCTGATTTATTCATGTGATCCATAACTCACAGTGCACACAGCAACCTGACTTTGATGAGTTCAGGGCCTTCTCAATCTTTAATTTGCTTAGTCTGGGCACTGGAGAAGAGCAAGTGGCATACACTTATCTGCCACAGTACCTCTAGATCACTGAATTATTCACCATTGCAAAACTAGGTCAGTGGAGCAGAACAGAGGGCAACGAGGATAAACCACAGATATGATAGGACCCCTTTCCCTGAGCCTGTGGGCTAACTTTAACCATTGTGCCTGTTTAATGCAGTTTAACTGTAGCTGGTTCTACTGTGTTGTCTAGGTTAAAGAGATAATGAAATGACTATATCATTAATGGGGATGCAGGGCGTGTCATGGCAGTGCATGGATGACCAGAGGATGACCTCATCATCTGGTCATATGCATATCAAAGCCTTCCAGTGGTGAGAAAGAATCAGCAGAATAAGATACAGCAAGTGTTTGTTTGTGTAGGGAGTTCTATAGGGGTCCTCTAGTCATTTCATGTGTTCATTCTCAATATGTTCCTCATCATCGTCATCATCATCATCATCACCATCACATTTGCTCACTCAGACCCACTAAACACAAATCAAATATGACAGCCTTTGCTACTCAAGAACATTTTCATCAGATAAGACAATTTGTGTTTAATCTGCCTTGGACAGAATTGAATTAGGGACTGGTGTTAGCTGATGAGCCTCTCGCTTGAGAAGCTTCAACAGAGTCTTCTCAAAGTGACATGCGGAACTGCTGGATCATTTCATTTGCAGGCAGTATAGGACAGTATGAAAATTTGATTTACTAACCCATTAAGGCCACATTAGCTTTTTGTCAAACTTTAAATCAAGCTTGAAAAGAGAAGGGTGTAGGACTAATAAAACTGCCAGGAGATTGATTGGTAGTAAGGTTTGTGTTCATTTCATATTATCCCCCAGGGAACAAAGCGTGCTTTTGCCTTACTGCTCTTTGTGTTTGTATGCAATGGTCAACGCCTTGCGTTAAGAGTTATTATGAACATAATGTGAATTAGTAATAATTGTATGACGTCTTTGGCATTGAGAGCAGCTCTGCGTCTTGCATAAATGCTCAAAGCCCCTAAAAGACTTGCCGTGCAGCTGGGAGGGGGTGGGTCAGAGGCTGCCTGCTCTGGCTCTTTTGTCCCCTCTGCTGTGTGAGGGAGTTCTTGTTATTGGAGCAGTCCAGGGCACAGTGAGTGGGAGGATGTTACAGCGTCAGTCAGCCTGTCAGACTGCAGAGCTCACATCCCTTTCATCGGATAGAGCCAAGGCCTTCAGTTTTGTTCTTCTTGTTTCCTGCTCGCTCTTTCTGAACAAGGCTGTGCTTGTGTGGACACCACGGTCGGACAGATGTATCTGTCAGGCAGAAAGATCGTCCGATATTAAATGGGTCCACGGATTTATCCACGGATATTCTGCCGATAAAGCAGCAACATTTCAACAGCTTGTTTTGACATTTGAATACAATCCTATATATATATATATATATATATATATATATATATATATATATATACTCACCAGTCACTTTATTAGGTACACTAGCTAATAAAAGGTTGGACCCCCTTTTGCCTTCAGAACTGCCTTAATTCTTCATGGCATATTTTCAACAAGGTGTTGGAAACGTTCGTCAGAGATTTTGGTTGGTTATTTGAGTTACTGTTGCCTTTCTATCATCTTGAACCAGTCTGCCCATTCTTCATTCACACAACTGACCGCTCACTGGATATTTCCTCTTTTTCGGACCGTTCTCTGTAAAACCTAGAGATGGTTGTGCGTGAAAATCCCAGTAGATCAGCAGTTTCTGAAATACTCAGACCAGCCCGTCTGGCACCAACAACCACCCCACGTTCAAAGTCACTTACATCACTTTTCTTCCCCGTTCTGATGCTCGGTCTGCACTTCAGCAAGCTGTCTTGACCACCTCTACATGCCTAAATGCATTGAGTTGTGGCCATGTGATTGTCTGATTAGTTATCTAATTAACTGATCTAATTAACTCATTATCTGATTAACTGATAACTGATTAACTGTACCTAATAAAGTGGCTGGTGAGTGTATACATACACTATATAAGTGTGTTTTCATTGCATGTAGAAAAATGAGGTGCAAATATTGACTGAGGTGCTGCTCCTAAACTTAACCCACATGCTGAGGGAGGACCTTTATCAATTTTCAGGGCACCTTACTCCAATAACTTCAGCAGGGCAGGTAATGTAATGCTACTGAGAGGCCTGTTTACACTGAAGAAACAAACATACTCACATTGTTGGTCAAAATCCTGCAAGCTCACTTTGTTCTTTATATGGTTTTGTAGTTTTTGCTGTAATTTTAAAAAGTCATTCTATGAACTGTTTCTTGTTAAGAGTATACATTTATTCTTGCCAAAATAGCAATATGGTTAAAACTTTTATTGTAGGCTATTTTATTAGGCTAGGTTATGTTTAATTATCTGTTTCTGTTTAACAATGTTGGTGAAGTACAGCTTCACAATCATTTAACCCTCTCTTCATATTTTGTGTGGGAAGGCATCTGTTTAGCATCTAGTGTTGCTGAAGATTCCACTTGTTTGAATGAATTGTTGGAAGTTGTTGTCAGAATTCAACTCTGAATAAGACAAAAAATGTTATATTGCTTGTTATGGATTGTTATAAAAATGAGTAAATGAGATTGATGCATTGATAAAATAATCTATTAATTGATTAATTGATTACTGAATAATCAAGTCCTGTTTTTGAAGAAAAGTTCTACTGGCCAGTATTAATGTCTATTGGAATGTGTAACTCTTTAAAATTCTGCTAGTCTCACATTTTGCACATTGTCCAGGTCTTAGTGGACATGTTTTTGACACATTTACCTTGCCATTATTAAATACTTCAGATTCCATCTTCCTGTCAGGCTTTATCCTGTTGTTACAGAAAGCTGGTCACTTGCTCAGTGGTTGGAAGCTTTGGGTAAAATGGATTAATCGTCCTCTGCCTGTAAATTCAGAGCAAAATTGACAAATTGTTATGGAGCGTTGTGCGACAGGAGACACCTTGTTAGTGGGTGGGAATTGGCTGGCTTATTTTGGGATAAAAACTGGGTAAACATTTGGAAAAAAATCAAAATTGCAAATCCAAAACAACTGCTGCTCCAAAATTATTCTCCAGCAGTGCTCAAAGCAGGCCTGCCAGCTGGGAGAAGCTGTAGATGTTCTGAGTGAGGGAAAACAGCTCCTCTTGCTCTTCATGAGGGACTTGGCCTTGCCTCCCATGTCTCCATTGCTTCAGGGTCCGGCGAGGATTTCTCCAGGCTGAAGGAGGGTCCATGGCAAACACAGAATTCAGCTGTAGTCTATCAGAGAATCCCCATTGGAAAAAGCACTGGCACAAGCTATGAGAACTGCCTTTCTGCATGGACATAAACCAGCCTAAGCTGAAATCTATGATTTGCAATACCATTAAATAAAAGTTTACTGATAAGGCACGCTTCTACTTCTAATGAGTAGCATGTGTTAAAAGTTGGTGGACCTATGGCTTAGAGGTTCTGTTACTAGCAGAATGTGGATGCATGATTTTCTCTTTGATTTCTAATTAAGGCTGCATGGCTCATATTGCTGTAGTTGTTTAGGATTTAATGTCTCTCCTTTAGTATTTATGAAGGAAGGCTAGACACAAGTTTAAGTATTAAAACAGCTTTAGAACAATTGAGGACTGTCATTAAGATGTGAATGATCCTTCCAAAGAGGCCTAATTCATTCTCCGTTAACCAGCCAAGATCATTAGGCTTGGCTTTCGCAGGAAAGGCATTCTAGTCATATTGTGATTGGACGTGAATGCTGCTTAGCTTGAAGGCTTTAGGGAGTTTGTGGACAGGAAGTCTGTAATGCTGCTTTGTTGAAAGTTGACATGGCCACCCCCAGAAAACCACACTGGCCCACAGCCATTGTGCAGACTAGCGAACAACTCAGTTTTTTGCTTTTGTAGACACAAAACCCAGTCAGACTGAGTCAGAGACGGTATGAATTTCAACAGCACGAGGTAATATCAAGACGTTTTACAGCAAGTTTGGGCTTCTTGGTGGAACCACTTTAGAAATCCTTGACAAGAATGATCATATCTGTGACATAATGATTATGACTTCAACCACTGAGGTGAAAATCTGGACAATCGATACAAACATTTATCTAATAGATAATTGAAAGTGTACAAGCTTCCAGGGAAGATCCGCCGTCACGTGGAAAACTGGATCTTGACTGGAGCTGCTTATTCTTTTAATTGAAACCTGACCTACTGTCTGAAAGGAAATCCTTTCATGTTATCATCTAGTGTCAAGCTAATCCCCCCTAGGGTATTAGGTCTATGCTGTTAGATGTAAAACTGACATGAGAGACTTTTGTACTGTATTATGTAATAGAACAGTAATGTAATGCTATTAATAAAGTGTTCTTCTGACATACACCACACATAAAAAGTCAAAAGTGATGTAAAGATAGGAGATTGTTGAGGATTGAGTTTCCCCCCACCAGTGGCTACATGCCTCTGGGCCTCCTTTTGAGACTTGACATTTATGGCCATGTATGTCAAGATTTCCTGGCCTTTATGACTAATAATCTATTTAAATACTTCCTGGAAGCATGAACCTGCATCACTGTTCTGGGGCCAGTTTGAATGGATGAAGTAACAGAGGAAATAGCCTATTTCTTTTAGCAGACTGTCTGCTAGTTCATTTGTCCTTACTTCACCACAGAAGGATATCTTCTTTCCTTACCTACAGTAACTGTTTGGGAGCTAGTTGTATTTATTTAATTAGTCATATGCCATTTGAAGCTGTGCTTCAGTTGCTTCATAGGATTTAAGTCATAAATACAGAGATTTCAGATAAAACGTTTGGTTTGTCATTGTGTGTAGGTGTCTTACAAGTGCTATGCTGTGTATATCAGTTTGCTAGTCCTGTCAACAAAGGAGCTCATCTGCATCTCGTCATGTTGTAACAGATAGGTTTTAAGAGGACAAGACATGTTTGTGGAATTTCCGCCTCTTTCCTGCAAAATGTGGTTTCAACAGTGGAGAACCATCTTAAACAAGGCAGGAACACACTTTGGATATTCGCCAGTGATAGCATCCGTGAAAGGGGGGGAGAAATATATACAGAGCCAGAGAGAGACCAAGAGAGTGAGAAAGAGAAGGAATGGCTATTCTTTTTTCAGAGTGAGCAAAGAGAGTGTATAGGGCTTAGTTCAAATAGAGAGACTCTCCAAAGTGACAATGCAAAGAGGCTTAGCCTCTCACCGCACCATGCCTGTCAGTGCTGAATTGTATTGTCAGAGGCCCACCCCACTATTCGTCTAAATAGAGCTTACGCAAACATTCCATCAGGAGGGCCGCTAACACAGGTAGACAGAGGCAAAATGGAGACTTTCTTGAAGTTTTACACTAGAAGAAATCAAATTCCTCAACGTGTTTTTTCTCAACGTGTGACCCAAGATAGATACCCCCACTAACCCGACGCTGGGCGTCGTCCAACATTCCAGCGAGGAGATCGATGCTCTTGGAGATGTGTCTGAAATTCCTCACAACTGAGGATGAGCAAAGAGCTTGTACGCGTCCCATTATCCGTTAGATAAATGCTTGGTTCGATTGTCCAATCTTATAACGAATTGCCCTGACTTCTCCCGTCTCCTTCCTTGCCAAGATATCACACTGCTTCTTCAAGCCTAAGAAGCTTTTTTTACCTGTAGGGTAGCAGCCTTTGATGCGCCCGCATGCCAACGCTAAGCACTAGGCCTCATCTGTCTTTTTCTTCCTCTATTTCTCTCATCCTTTCTCTTTCTCTTTTCATTTCAGTTGAATTACTCTTGTGTCTAGCTCATTTTAAGCAACACTTTAATTACATTTAATTTCATTTAGGCTCCAAAGTAATATCAGATCTTTGTCCATTTGCTCTCAGGGGTGGCCGGGGTGGGCCAGGCCTGCCTGGGTGCCATCCTGAAGTTTCTTTCACATAAATGACCAATTAAAATTCAGCACATTATGTGCAGCAAAGGAAAGCAAAAATAACTTTTGTAAAACTGAAACTTGGTCCAAACTCAAAAAGTAATTCCCTACTACTCTGTTTTCACTACTCTGCTGCATGAGAAAAAAGCTTCTGTTGAATGACTCATTCATCTGAAGTGAATAGTATAATTTGTCTTCTCAATAAAAAGGTTTCTTTCTGGTAGAACAGCGTTACTCTCATCACAAACCTTGCTCTGGTGAAGCGACACCACCTGTCTTTACTTAGAATGAGGGCTGATGACAGAGACTAAGCAGGTCCATTAACTTGTATAAATTTAGAACAGCAGCTATTACAGAATAACAGTTCTTGAGTTCATAATCTTATCGCAAAACCAGATACAGTCCAAAATCTGTGAGAGTGATGTTTTTTCCTAATTCTGTGAATATCCCAGACACTGCCGACCCATTCTTTCCTGTTCCCTCTTATTATCTGTATGTGATAATGTCAATAAAACATGCCAAATCGAATATTGCAGAAATTGCAGTGATAATGAGGAGACCAAGTTGAACGTGTGGCTGTTTAGCAATAATGTTAGCATGGCTTGCACGCCGACTAAAGCCTTTGGGAAGTGGAAACTGAAACTGAGTTGCCCAGTTAAACATCAGTGGGACGTGGAGTCTTTTAGTTCATCACAAATTGGGTTTTTCCTGGCATTTATGGTAGCTGTCTCGCTAACTAACTTAAAAAAAATTACATTATTGTTGACCTCATTGTTGTATGTTTATGTTTCAATTATTAAAGTATCATCAGTTGCTTGGTAACAGACATAACAACTGATTATCAGCCGCAGTTGAATAGTTTAGGATTTCCTTACTTGAGAAAGGATTATGTAAGATAAGATATAATTCCTACATTAAGGTAAGATTTGGTTTTGTACTGTAAATTTGAGGAAAAATCTTTTCAGATTTTAATTAAGGTCTAAAAAAGAAGTTTCTATAATACTGCCTCAGCACTGCATTTGGATTTGAAGACATCCTCAGTAGACCATTTCACTGACTCTCAGTCCTTTATTTACCCAGCAGAAGGTGGAGCCTGATCGAAATGTTTGATGTTGTTAGGTGAACAGTCCAAAGTAAATAAAGGGAATGTGTCCAAAGGAAGGGTGTATTTGTGTGCAGAGCTGGCTGGGAGCAGTGGCCCGCAGTAGAAACTCAATGCTCCTCCAAGGAACAGACTGATAAGCGGCTCGCATTCCTGAGGAGCTGCAGCTCAGCCCTCCTGGGACCCACCTTTTCATAGCCCCACAGCCAGCTCCAACATAGCCCCCAGAGAACACTCTTCCACCACAATCCCACTCTAATGAGACAGTGCCACTCCTTCAAGGGTACGTTTGCTTTCACAGGTGTCATGTTGTCAGTGAACATCTCTATTTATTCCTTTACAGGTGGTTGGCACTGTATGCTGTATCATCTTGTTTTCCAGGTCTTGTATTGGGCAACTTTGCGCACTACTGGCTCTGCTGCCACACTTGTGTCAATAACTGCTGTATTGAACTTTGTTTGGATTCCCCTCTGCAGGATGTGGCGGCGTTACTGGCCACTGGAGCGGAGTGTGCTGAGTCAATAACAGCTTGGTTTTAACACACTCTGTAATTAAAGGAAATCCATCTCCGAGCATATGCGTGAATGTGTGTGTGTGTGTGATAAGCAGTAGTCAGAGAGTCTTAAGCCATGAGAAGACATTGCTCTCCAGTTCTTTCGCTTTTCTCTCATGACTGAGGCTATGGTAAATAATGGACCATTGTTGCCCCACTAACTCCCAGGCAGCACAAGGCCAAGGGAAAACACTCCACCCCGGAAGACGGCCAGACATATATCCAGCCTAGCCAGCCTCGGCCGAGCAGGGGCAATCACAGGTCAATGCAGCGTGTGTGAAACAGAAAGGAGAAAGCAGCCTTGACCCAAGGTCATGCAAAGGTCACATGGAATCACAGTTAATTACTAAACTTAATCATGGGTTGATTTGTCCAGAGGCTTTTTAGGCACCATTTGTTTAATTAGTTTGGCTAAGATGAAAACAAGATTGTCGTTTTAATGGCAAGCAGAGGGATGTAATTAATGGATATTGAACTTTTCATTTCTTGGATTCTGACTCTCTTCGAGTGGTTTGCTGAGTCAGCAGATGACACAGCAAATTATTGGCACTAAACTTTAATGTTTATTCCAACTCCAGGTATCAGACGTCTGGCTCATGTCCTTAATTAATCTCAGTTGTTTATCTGTTGTTTTGGATAGCCTTTTCTAATTCCTTTGAAGCAGTTACGGGACATCACAGTGCTTCCTAAATTGGGCAGGGCAGGATGCTAATGCCAGCAAACTTGCACATTTTGCTATATTTGGACTATGGTTATGTAACATGCTGTATTTTTCCAAATAAAGTGTTGCCATAAATAAGAGAGTGGGTTCTGATGTCTCACTGCCAAGGGGTACACCTCAAACTGGCTTTGCAGTTCTGCCCTCTTGGGATGTGCAGAAACTGATTAGCTGTGCTCCCACCACCCGTGTGGTTTTTATTGTTTCATTTTCTCAACAACAGACACTTGGTTGAAGTCCGAGCAAGGCTTGATTTTGTTTATATTTTTGATTAATCAGTGTTGGACAGTGTAGAAAAGAGGTGAAGAAGAGGGTGCAGGCAGGATGGAGTGGGTGGAGACGGGTGTCAGGGCTGATGTGTGACAGAAGGATAGCAGCAAGAGTGAAAGGGAAGGTTTACAAGACAGTAGCGCGTCCTGCTATGATGTATGGTTTGGAGACTGTGGCTCTGTCTAAAAGACAGGAGGCTGAGCTGGAGGTGGCGGAGATGAAGATGCTGAGATTTTCGTTGGGAGTGACAAGGATGGACAAGATTAGAAATGAGCAGATCAGAGGGACAGTGAAGGTGGAGCAGTTTGTAGATAAAGCCAGAGAGGCCAGGTTGAGATGGCTTGGACATGTGTTGAGGAGGAATAGTGGATATATTGGGCAAAGAATGTTGGAGATGGAGCTGCCGGGTAGAAGGAGAAGAGGTAGACCTCAGAGAAGGTTTATGGATGTAGTGAAGGTGGACATGGTTGGTGTAAAAGTATAGGAGGCAGTGGATAGTGCAAGATGGAGCAGATGATTCTCTGTGGCGACCCCTAAAGGGAGCAGCCGAAAGAAGGAGAAGATTAATCAGTGTTGTTTTAAGTGTTTAATTGTAATCTAATGAGATGGAGCTCATGAACTGGCAGTCTGCCACAAGGCATTTCATGTTCAAGCTTCAAGAACAAAAAAAAATGTTCAGCCCTAGTTCAGAGTACATCAGAGTCGCTGAAATAAAGCAGCAAAATACAAGCATGACACCAAGCATGTCTTGACTGATTGACTACATCTGGGGTAAGCAGAAAATTGTATAAATTTGATAATTGTCCAAAACATTCCTTAAATTATTTGATTTACTTAATAAATAAATAAATTTACTTAATACTGTATTCAGACTCAGTTTGCTGTACTTTATTTTAGGCTTGAATGATGCCATGCATGTCACTACACTATCAATAGAGAATTGCATTAATTATCAGTATCAGTTTGATTAGCCTATGATGTAAATAAGTGGGCCTTGTTGTGGGTGTGCAGATAAGCACACTGTTCTTCCACTAATTAACTTTGGAACGATTTAAAAAGACTACACAATATTTATTTTAATTCAGATGATCACCATCCGTGATTGGAAGCATGGAATTATATATTATTCCCATGTGCCTAAAATGTCCATGTTGGTGCCTTCCTACTTCTTATGGCCTTTATTCTTTTAGCCGTGTTGTATGTTGGCTTCATATCCTACGCCAGCACTTTCTCCCCCATTCTAGATGAGCAGTGGAAGTGACGGGGCAGAATGGCATGTGACTATGAGAGGTGTCACCAGAGCTTTCAGCCCTGCTTCACTCCCAGCTCTGTCGGGTGTCATTTACTATCTGCAGACAGCCTCTGTCATGAGCTATAAATCCACACTCGTTTTGGAGCGCTCCTCCACTCTCCTATCTGTCTGTCTGCTCCTATCTAGGTCATTATAGTACGACTTAGCCTAACTACTTCTTAGCTATTGCTGAAACTTGATATGGTCCTGACAGTCGCTCATATAGCCCTGACATTCTCTGACTAAAGATTATAGGCTTGAGCAATCTGTCAAGGTTATTTCTCCCTGCTGTGTCTGCAGTTGAGCTGAATTCTAACCAGTGTGTTGAGGCCTTAACTGTACACTAGTTACTTTTCAGAGCAGTCCAGATTAGATGTGAAAAGACTTTTGATAAGCCATTCTGACTTTTAAAACTGCTTATGGATGGGTAATATCACATTTTATCATAATAATACTAATATTTGTTGTAATGTTGCACCTTTCTGAGTACATTATGGGTATCCAGGGTTACAACAGTAGGTATCAAAACATATTAGACCAGCTATAGAGAGCCTGTAAACAATAGCTAGTGTATCAGAAGTTCATAAACTGCTTGTAAGGTCATAATGCCATTGTCTTATTTTAGCAATTGATTAATCATTTCATTCATTGCACTTAAAATGTGCACTGCTTGTTTGTTGGTTTGCAAACCTCATGAAGTAAAATTTGGTCTTGTCAAAATGTTTCATGTTATTTCATGTATATTTTTATCACAACGTCCACTCTTAGTATAGCACCAGAACCAGTACAGCTATGGACACATTATGTAGGTTTTTTGCTATCTTGTGGCTTTGGGCTCACATGTCAGATAACAACTCGTCCCACATGGCCAAGACGTTTGGCCAGCTTTGCACCAGACTGTAAAAAGAACCATGACTTGCTTTCTTTTTCAATGTGTATTAGGGCCGCACAATGTACTATCCTGAATCAGTATCATGACAGTGGTCTTCACAATGTGTGCGATATGGGAACAGACCTCTAAATAATCACTGAGTGTTTTTGTGCACTGTAAGCACCCTGATCCATCACAGATGTTCTTTTGGTGTTTGGATGAACCAACAAATGTCAGTTATTTTATATAAAATAAAATGCAGGGCAGTCTTTAACTATGACATGATTGAGATACATATCGCTGCTGTCAGAACAAAACCTCGTATCTGCAAAATGATAACTTTACAGGAGAAGCAAAAAACGTACTTTACTTTTAATGCACGTCAGTGGGACCAGGATTTTTTTTTTTTGGTCCATTCATCATGAAAGCTAGACACACTCTAAAGGTCAACAGGTATTTTCAAATGACTAATTGGATGGTGATTGCAATATGGATTTTTGTCTAAACAGAAAATTAAGCTGCATAAGTTCCCCTTCCCTGAGGCATGGAAACATTTCTGTTTTACACATACAGCGATATTATTGCCAAAACAACTAAAATATCACACTGTGACTTTCCCCCAGTATCATTCAGCTCTGCTGTGTTTGTCTGTGTGCTTTTCACAGGACAATGTGAGGCAAAATAAACGTTTAGCGTTCACAGTACTTCAGAGAGGATTATTAAGGAGTGATGGGCTCTGGGAGGCTTTTTAAAGTTAACCTTATGATTCCTGTCTCTACCTTGGTTGGAGCACGAGACCCCCACTCTGCCGGTCCTTTCATGTCCACGAGAAAGCGGCTAGGGATAAAGCGTAAGGATTAGCTGTTGATATTAAGTTATAAGCCCTTGTGAAATAGATGGCAAGTGGGTTGTTTTCTCCAGCTCTGCCCCTGGGGAATGGCCGTGTGGAAGAGGAGTTTTTGCTGTTGTTGAAAATCATCACCTGTCTTTGTTGTTTTTGGCTGTTTTGCTCATTTGCTCTTTTTTGTCTATTGCCCTCTCGCCCATTTTAGTTCCAGGCATCAGCCATTTGTTTCCAGGCCTGTCTACAGTTAATGTCCCTCAGGGGCTTCCATCAGGCAGGAGGATAAGATAGAGATGGGGGGAGTCTGGAAGAGGCAGAGAGAGAAGTGGGACAGGACACCTTCAGTGCTCTAAGGGGACAGACAGTCTGAGTCAGGAGACGTCCCTGTTTCCTGTCGCGAATACACGCTCCTCAGACTTGTTTGTAAGTGAGGCGACAGCATAGCCGGGGGGAGCAGAAAGGCTGCGGCTAGTGTAACTCGTTTTGTGCTTTGTTGACCAACAGTAGATTCCGACAGGTGTCACTGACATTCCATGAATGTGAGTTATCAGGCTGTCTGGTGTGGACGTCTCCTCCAGCACAGGTTGCTCAGTGTATGACATACTGTATTCAATGGCACGGTCATGCATTCAGCTAACAGGGTAGAATTGAGCCATTGGAATGACAACTGTGAGAGTTATTTCTCATATTGTTTTCTGTGATATGTTTTCCCCTGATTGAGGCTGCTAAAGAGTCAAGAGTTAAAAGGGCACTCCAGTCGTAAATAAAAATGCAACCATTACCACATTTGTTGCAAAAATGCCTATTCTCATCTTACAGTGGTGCCACAGAAGTCTCTAGAGTGAAATCTTCTGGTTTAAAGGCTAGGAAAACTCCCTTCTGATGATGTGTCTTGAAGGTGGGAGGAACTTTTAAAAAAACTACAATGGATTGGCAGCAAACAGACAAGGGCAGACTGTGTTGTTGCTAAAGCTGAAAGAAGTCAGATAGCTAATGCTACTTCTAGGAAGTCAAATGTCAATGTCAGAATCATCACGTTTCTTTAATTCCCCTGGGGGATTCCCAAACGCTATGTGATGTGTATATGCACAATACATGCTGGGTATTGAGGTAAGAGAACACTAATGGGCAAAAATATAAAAAGTGTACAAAATTGTGAATTTCTTCCAAATCAAGATGCTCTGATGCTGAGCTACACAATACTGCATAACATGACAAAATCCGAATTAACCCATTCGAGCCAAGCGTCTTGCTGGCAATCCATTCTGAGAATCTGGAAAAAAAAACGTTTAACTCTGCTGCCAGAGGAGTTACGCCGCATGCATGTCCATGTTAGACACAGTGAAATGTATCAGTTATTTCTATATAAAAGATACACTAGGCTATCTTTGTTGTTGGATGCAAGTGACGAACGTTCTTATTGTTAATCTGAGTTATGATAAAACATGTCTGCTGTATGACTTATATTCCTGATTTCTTGTAAAAAAAAAAGTTTGTGAAACAAAGTGAAACAAATCTTACGTAGTGCAGCCTTCAAAAACAATCTTCACACTATGCATCTCATTTACAAAGATTGTAAATGAGAACCATTAATATGGAGAGAGCTAAAATTGGTTCTACTTCTGCATCGTTCCAAAGAACACTGGCACTTTTTATTTGTAAGAGGGCACGAGGAATGTTCCTTCAGGGCCTTGGTGTGACGTACAGGACAAGCTCAGTGTTTACTGGACCCCACAGTATTGCCCAAGACTTAGACTACACATGCACTTAGACTACACATGCACTTAAACAAGACAGGGCAGTACAATACCCTAAATTACAATACACAAGCCCAGAACAGTGATAAACTAGGCTCTTTGGAGAGAAACCAGTAATCTGGAACAGAGAGGCCTTCCAGAGAATCTCTCAGTGTCTCTGAATGTTTGGCTCTCTGAATGAGTTGTAGAGCTGAGTTAGAGGGGGTTTGCTGTGGCCTCTTCACAAGTCAGGTCCAGATGGGTCTTTCAAGACTGATCTGTCACAGGAGAACACAGACAAACGGACAGAAGGACAGGCACATCTGTTGGGCCAGAGTATGGCTAGGCCATCTGACCTGCACCTGTCTGACCTGCAGCCTCCACGAGGACTACATCCAGACTTTCCCTCCATACCGGCTTACACGTTGGGGAGGAGAAACTCCTATGGGAAAACAGCTGTAGAAGTGTGGGAATCTGTCAGCCCAGCTTAATATCTAAGAGGTCACATGATGCATCTGAGCACTTAGCATTATCCAAAGAGTACATTATTTTGTGACCTGTATGTTGAAAACGTGGACCAGGCTATATAGCGATCCTAGAGACGAATGTTGACCTCTGTTGTTCGTGACCTGCTGGAATAATTTACATTAGTTATTGATAAGGTAGGAGTTAAAAAATATCAATGTAAATATTTGCTATGACATTCTCCACAAAAGGTCTGCATTAAAACCTGAACGTACCCAACCCTGAGCTATACCCATGATTTTGTGATTCCACTTGACCAGCTCCTACGTTCCTTGATTGCTAAGCACAGAAAAACTACAAGGGTTTTGCTTGTTTGGGAACGCTTAACAAGCAAGGAAAAGATCCTCTGTGACCCTTCCACCAACGCAACACATCTGTCCCATCATCCATGGTGCGATTGCAACTGTTGAACTTCAACCTCGGATTCTTTCGTTCTTTCTTTCAACTCCAGGTGTTCTGAACACAGCTATAGACTATAATATCAGCAGAGAGCGAGAGCGCGTGAGAGAGAGAGAGAGAGAGAGAGAGTGAGAGAGAGAGATAGAGAGAGAGAGCGGCTGTGTTATTTATGCAGGCACAATCCTTCAACAAACCTGCTACATTAAAATCACTCATTATAAAACAAACCTGAGCCCTGATGAAATGCATTCCAACCTGAATGTTTACTGGCCCCAGCAGGCTTGTTTTCTCCACTTACAAATAATGGATCATTGAATGCCAGTATGACATGAGGAGTGGAATTTTGTTGATTAACCTGGGATTACTTACTAGACAGAGTGCAATTAATGAAAGTAAGGATGGTCTTCAGAAGTGTTGTTGCCTTAATTTGCACTAGGCTATAAGGCTAATGTAGCTAACAAGTAATGGGAGCTAGACTTGCTTATGTGATTTCTGACACCTTCTATAAACACAGACAAATATCTGTTTTATACTAACGCGGTTTGCTATCTGGTGTCGTCCAGAAGAGGATGGGTTCCGCTTTTGAGTCTTGGTTCCTCTCAAGGTTTCTTCCTCTTTGGGAGGTTTTCCTTAGCACTGTCACCATTGGCAACACCACGTACACACAATAGTGAGCACACTTGCCTGGAGCAGTGGACAGCACAGCACCTGGGGTTAGGTGTCTTGCTGAAGGACACCTCAGTCATGCACTTTCGGTGCTGGGGATCGAACCGGCAACCTTCCGGTCACAGGGCCAGTTCCCTAACCTCCAGCCCACGACTGTCCCCAAAATGTGACTTTGAGTTGAGTTGCCATCTTGAAGCCTGAATTCTGTCCGTACTCTTGTCCATTTTTCTAGATAACGGTTTCATTCAGATTAAAAAACCACACAATCAAGTTGATTTGAGTTTACTTAAAAACTTAACATGATTTGAAGGAAGTGTGAGATTGCACTTGTTTTTTTCTGATACCAATACCAATATTGAGAACTTACGTGTTGGGCAATATCAATCCAATATTTCTTTTTTAAAAATATTAAGATTTGAAATGAGCTGTTTTCAAGTGAAGCGCTTCACTTAATGAACATTTAAGAGTAGGCTATCAAGATCCAACTACTCAAACACTCTACTACCCCACAGGAAGAAAAACACTGCTAACAACATCACATCACAACTTCAGGATATCTTACAGCATTTTCTACTGATATAACCTGATACTGGTACCTGGTATCAGATCTCTGGTTTGCACAAGGCTAATGGGTAGCCATAAACCTCTCCTATTTGTTAGCTTTAATAACCTCCTAATGTTCTAATGCGCAAAACTAAAGAAGCACAGCATTTTCTGCTGATATTAGCCTGATAAATAAATCAATTTCCCTCTGGGATCAATAAAGGATTCTGATTCTGATACCAAGTATTGGTATCAGTTTGATTCCTTCTCTAATAGTGCACAATGCTTGTTAGCTATATTAGCTATTGAGCATAACTAAAACAGCAATTGAATGCCGAACTTGCTGGCCGAGCACATCTGAGGTACAATCGTGTATATTCGATTTTTGGCCACTGTTTTAACCGGCCATTCTTTCTAATACACTCAGGTGCGTAGAGCTCACATGACTTTGTGTTACGCAACTAACACAGCTTGTGTGATTGTTTACATATTTCAGATGTTGTGTAAGTCTTTGATATGTTTGTAGAACTCCCCGATACTCATCCATTTTCCTTCTACTGGTCTGCTATTGGACTAACATAATATAAGGCTGACCACAAAGATGAAAGAGCTGGGTTTACAGTTACAGCAAGATCAACACAGTTGGATAGGCCTGCAGCGCTGGGAAGTTGCGGAGAAGGTGCCACAGCTCCATGTGGGGGATTAATAGGACGTCTCCTCTTATGTCCAAGCCAAACAATTAATCTCTCTCCAAGGAGCTGGAAATCAAGTTCTGTTTGTTTTGCGTTCAGATTATTTACATTCACTCAGAAGAGAAGCAGACGCTGTCGCTGCAAAAGAGAATCTGGGCTGCTCTCTGGACTAAACCACAAAAGAAGAGCTTCAGTGGACCAATCGCTGCCATATTTTTATGGTACACTAGATTTTTTGTAAAGACTGTAAAGTAATTTGAAGTTACAGCCAGCAGAGCTATTATTCGATTGAGAGTTTTGAGTCTAGGGAGTGATATCTTAATGGTATCCTAACATGTCCTAATGAAAAAGCGAAGATTTTAGGTTTTTCATCAAGAGGTCTGATATGAACATTACAGCAGCACACTGTTGAGGAACTACAGTACTTTGAAAGGTTTTCCACTCAAAACAAGTCAATCATTTTTCAGCATTAAAAAAAAAGAAGAAAACATCGAACAGAGAATTACTCAGAAGCTGGAAAAACTAAATATAATTTCTTTTTCAGCATTTAGTGTGTCCGTCATTTGTGTTTTTTTTTTTGCAGCTGCCATTCTCTTTGAGAGAAAAACCTGCAGGGATCTTTTACCACATATTCAAAGTTCAGTCTTAGAAGTTGGTTTCATTTTCTGCTTCTAGCAATCCAAGTGATCCCAATTACAAATGTAGACGCATCAGTCCATAAAACCACATCTCCACATCAGGTTAACATTCAGATGTGTCCAAACTTTTGATTGAGACTGTACATCTATAACATGCATGTATAACAAACAACTCAAATGTGGTCCAAGTCACTTTCTGAGAAACAGCTGGCACTGTGTCCACTTGAATTGAAGCTGAGAGAATTAGGATTTACTTTTGTTCCAGGAATGGTGTCCCCCTGCTTAGTTTTATGTTTGGCTCTGAATAAGTTTTGTTTAGAAGGCTGACCGCCCACCCCCCCACCCCCCCTGGCCACAGCATCTGTGATTAAGGTCTGTATCTGAGCTGAGCGGGTCATGTGGGAGGACTTTTAATTGGATCGTGTTTCAGCGCTCCCTCCATGTGTTGTTTATTTGGAGGAGGTCAGAATGAGCTCCAGCGATATGGATCACTGCAGGGGAGGGAGGGGTTACAGCTTCCTCCTCCTTTTATATAATCAAACCCCTTTCTTGGCTGCGCTTGATCATCTTTCCCTTTTGCTCACTTCAGGAATACCCAAGGGCTTGGCTTGTGTACTCTAGGCTAATGCCGCCAACTGTGGGCCGCTAGTCCGCAGCCATGTTCTTTCCCACACTCACTGCAGGCCTGTCAGGCTTTAGCTAGTCCAGTGGGATGGGGTGCAGTGAGCTGTTTCATATACTGCACTCTCTCTCACCCGAAGCAAAGGAAAGAGGCGGAGGAGAAGGGGGCGAGAATCATAAGGGATTGGAACAAGGCTTCCTTGACAATGCTTTTCAGTGACGCTAACGCTTAGCGTCATGCCTGCTAAAGACAAGGGCTGTAATGATTCCAAAGATCGATTTGGGTTTGTCATCCTTGTGTTTATTTGGAGGAGAACAAGTTCCCAGCTGAAGCAGTGGAGGACTTTGGTTTCTGTGTTTAATGCTCACTCACCTCTCAACAGTTAGCTTTTATTGAGGTCCTGAGGAACATAGTGTAAAACATTAAATATTCTTGGCATAGTACTAAGTACTTGAGTGTTATATTAAATATTCAGCAAAGTCTGAACAAAAAATACATGATAGAAATGTGATGACACTACTTAAAAAGCAGCTGAATCTGCTGACAAGACCTCAGAATTGTTATGGTGTCAGTGTGGATCGACATGTTTCTGTCCAAGACTGCCAGCCTACTACTGAAACAGACTTGTACTCAAAGGCATGAGTGGAGATATACAAAACAAGGCTATATAAGCACTTGGTGTTGCAGACCACCCCATTATGTCCATGACTAGCTTAAAACATCTAGCGTATATGTGGCGATTCTTTAAGGAAGGTCATTTAAGGCTACTCACTGATTCTCACTGCTGGATGTAAATGCACAAAATTTATACACACAATTTGCTGGCATGGCCGGTTTGATGAACAAACAAAGAAATGAAAGGAACAACAAAGGAAGACATGCACACAAACAGATGAGCCAGCTAGGGTCTTGGGACTGTTTAGGGCCTACGTCGCATTTTCCATTAGCTGACTTTAAGTAAAAACTGTTTGGTTTCAGATTTGTTCAGCCAGATTTCCAGTTATTGAGCATATTGTCACTGTCCAAAAAAAACTAAAACATGTATCTCCTTTTTTGTTCATTTATATTTTTATGCCTTGTTTGAACATGACCCTGAGGGAGAAGCGGCTTAGAAAATGTGTGTGTGTGTGTGTGTGTGTGTGTGTGTGTGTGTGTGTGTGTGTGTGTGAGAACCTCTAAACGGTTCTCTTTAACAGTGTTCTGTATAGTGTAGGGTATAGTGGTGTGTGTGTGTTTGAACATGGTAGCTGTCCATTTAATTGAGTAAAAATGTCATGATGAACAGACCACTAGAAATGCTCTGAAATCACATGGAATAAAACCTCTTTACATCAACTTATATTCAAACCTAAGAAGATTCTTACCTTGTCCTATAAAGTTCCCATTTTGGAGAATGTTTTGGACAGTGACAATATGCTGCAGCTGTTGCCCCAAGAGACAGGTTGGAGCGAGTATTTTGTACTGGTGTCTGAAAACACAGTGCTGAAGATCCAGTGCACTTAAACAGTCCCACAGTGCACCACAATAGGTAGTGTACAACCAATGTACCCTAGTGGATAAGGGACACCCATAATACACTGCGTTGTTTGGTTTAGAGAATCATGCCGAACTTCTCTGAGTAGGATTGGAGAGCCCAGCTACAATGGCAGTATCTCTACAGAGCTCTCTTCAGACTTGTAGATAGTAAGCTCTTCTCATGTGAGCGGTCTAACTCAGCGTTATCCTGGATGGGTGGCATGACGTTCATAGTGTTTATGTGACAGAATCTGCTGTGGCTCACAAACCTGTATCAACTGTTCCTCTAAACGGTTCTCTTTAACAGTGTTCTGTGTAGTGTAGGGTATAGTGGTTAGGGGACCATTTCAGACATGACATTAAAGTTAAGGTGAATCAGAAAGCATCTTTCTTCCTTAATGTTACGTAGTTGCAAGTGAAACAGGATATCGCTATTCTGATGTATATATATTTTTGTAGTTTCAGTAACACAGTTTGTTAATTGTTGGAAGCTTGATTTTAATTTTAAAATGGTCATTATTTTTACTTTATAAGATGTAGACGAGGCAAACCGCCTGTTAGCAGGCTAACCACGCTTTCAGGGCAAAAGCAAGAGAAAAAGGACTTCAAGAAAAAAGAGCTTGGGTTATCAGTAAAATAAACCTGTGTATGAGTGCAGATACCTGACGTGGGAGCAAGAGATGGATTGTGTGTGTGTGTGTGTGTGTGTGTGTGTGTGTGTGTGTGTGTGTGTGTGTGTGTGTGTGTGTGTGTGTGTGTGATGCAGCCTCACAGCGTGGCAGAGAACTTTAGTAAACAGTGCAAGTGCTGCCAGACATTTGAACTACTAACACAGACATGGGTTACCAGCATAAAAACTAAAATAACTCAGAAAGCATTGTTTTACGAATGGTTCAAAGGCCATAAGTGAGAGAGTAAAGTGACAGAAAGGAGGCTGTCTTTATGACATATGTGCATGTGCTGTCGGGAGTGGAGATACTGATGTTTTTTTCACTCAATGGTAGATTAGGCTGGTGGCAGGAGTGAAATCATTCATGTATGAAGATATTATTGGTTAACATAGTTTTTCCCACCCGCTGTAACACAGTGACACAGCTAAATGTCAGACCAAGAGAGAGATCACTACACATCTGTGGTTACAGAGAAACAATATAATTTCTTTATTTGAATGATATTACACAATGAATTGTGCTTAATGTGAGCAAGAACATAAACTAACAAGCTAAAAAAGGCCTGGTTTGATTTCAGGTTGACTTTAAGCAGACAGGAACTAAACCCCTTTTTGCCCCTTTGTCTTATATAGGCAGGCAACTGTACATCATGTCGACTGTAATAGCAGACCAGCGGTTTGACAATTCTCTCCCAATTCTCTAACTGCCTTAGCAACATATGAACACACTTTGAGTTTGTATTTGCTTTGATTATGTCTGTCATAACAGACCACCAGGAATTCTGCAGTCTAACCCTGCTGACATTGACGCTACATTACTTCAGTGATGAAGTGAAAACTGCAAAGGTCAAAACTGTGGTCTCCTCTTTTATTTTGAAGGTTGAAATCGAATGCTCATTTAATTGATTTCCAATTCTGAATCAGAATTGTACAGCCTGGCTGAGGACTGGAGTAGATTTGAGATGCACTCTGTGCTCGATGTACTGCAGGGCTTTGACCTCGAGCACTGCTGTCCATCGAGGAGTTTAAGACTTCGACGACAGCCCCGGATTTTTATTATTGCAAGAGAAGAAGGAATGTTTTTATTCTGTGCACATGTTTTAAGGAGGGATTGATAAAAGCCACAGGCACTGCTATCAGATATCTGCTCGATTTCCTGCCTGTGTTGCACTAGGCCTTGATGGTGTGTGTGCATGTGTGTGTATATGAGGTTGGGGTGTGGGCCTCCAGCTTGTGACGGAGGGGCGGCGCTATCCTGCTAATCCTCTGTTTTCACACACAGCTGTTTCCTGTTGAGAGTGCGGGCCAGCCTAGGGGCCTTTGTGCGACACACACACACATACACACACACACATGTACACACTACAGGACACAACTGGCTCTCACAGACAATGCCCAGTGAAATACCAAGGCCACAATGTCTACCACCCAAACAAAAAAACACACGCATCAGGAAATAAGATTCAACACTAATTTTTGTTAAGCTTCTTGAGCTTCTGTGTTTGGTCAGTTCTGGGTATTCCATTCTGTTATCACCAATGTTCAAGTGTCTTTTCTGGAAAACCAGAGTAAACTTCAAAGTTGGGCAACAAAAGTAAATTATCAGCAGTAAGTACTCATTAGGGCAGCAGGGGTAATTGATTCTTGGAAGGGGCCAGTGTTGACACAGTGTTCTGGCTGCTATCTCTCCAGGGCTTGGACATCTCAGGCTGCTTTTTCTATGCATTGGACTTTGACCTAGTGCTTGTATAAACTATAAGAATGAACATGAGAGACCGTAATGCCCCCAACAAGATGTACTGCTTTATGATCACAGAGGTATGCTTTATAGGATATTTCCTGGAGTTTGTAAAGGTTAGAGCATGACTAATGTGAACATACTGTGGACCATACGGATTTTAACGGGCTAATCATTCCGAAAAACCACTAATATTGACTGATATAAATTTACTTTTACTAAAAATTAACATTTTTAATTTTAGATTCTAATAGTTTTTGAATTGTCACAATCAAATCAAGAAGCAGAAAGCTGCACTATGTAAGAGTTTAGGATTACTGTCAGCAGAAAAAAATACGCTATTGTATAGGGTTCATGCACTGCTGTGAGTCTCCCTACAAAGCCTGAAATAATCACTTAAAGGTCAGAGATGTCGAATTTTGCAAGCATTTTTACAAATTAAGATCACATTTACAGGCTCGGAAAGAAGGTCTGACTCGATATGTAGGTCTTGAATGCAAAATCAACATTGTACTGATAAAAGATGACAATGATGACAACAGTAGAAAATTCATACTTGGAAGACACGTCTTTCACAATGTTTTGAGTTCTTTTTGAATACTTCTCTTTTTGAAAACAACATACTCGCAATCATCAGAATGGTCCGCTTGGGGAAGGGGTCCAAAGCGCAAACCACATTACAAAATGTTTTTTACAAATTGCGTGCAATTACACATTTCCACCAAAGAGGTCTCCAAATCCCCAAATCTTACATATTGTAGTTTTAATAATACAAATATTGAAGCAGTGGTGAAAGGAGCTGCCTAGAACACTGACTGTTCAACACCTTTAATATTTATTCATTTTCATTAGTTTGTTATGTAAACCAAGATGGTGTTTTGTTATCAGTTCATCCTACGTTGCTGTGAGGTGGGAGGCTGTGAACTACACTTTTGCTTCTACTCTAGTGTGTTAGTGAGTAAAGGAATCTACTTTTTACTCAGTCACATTTTAGCCATTATTTATATACAAATTCCTTTTTTTGTTGAATTGCATTATGCTATATTGCTGACAGCCTCTGCACTGACTTTGGAAGTTTAGCATTTATTATAGGCCAAAATAATCCCAAGAAGAGAAGAATTGGGCCTACAAACTTCAGTTCCTAAGCTGATAGATGCTGGGTGGAGGTTCCACTGCAGTTCTAAAAGTTATTAAATACTAAAGGTTTTTTTTTTGGTATGGTACTTTTACTTCTACTTGAGTCATTGTTTTACCAATGTAGTAATACTTTTACTTGAATATACATTTAAGCTGCCCTACCCACATTTAAGCTTCTCAACCCACTGTTATATAGTTAAACAGGGAACAACTCCTGTTGGGTTTTGCTCTATCATTGGGAGGTTTTAAGTCCCAGTAGTGCTGCAGCCAAAAAAGTCATCATTATCAGTGATGATTTTACCAGTACAACTAAAACCACAGGGTTATATTCATCCATCCATCCATCCATTTTCTAAGCCACTTCTAAGTCAGGGTCGCGGGGGGGAGCTGGAGCCTATCCCAGCAGTAGGGTTATATTGATTTTCATTTTTTCTTTTGAGATTATGACTTATAAATTTGGCCGCATTTCTGTAATGTAAGAAGAATGTGAATGAAGGCAGTGACCATTTTAAAATGTGTTACTTCAAGATTCAAGAGATTCAAGAGATTTATTGTCATATGCACAGCAGAACAGGCAGTTACACTGTACAATGAAATTCACCAAATATAATCTTAAGAGAATAAAAAAAGAAAATATTAGAATAACTCTAAAAACAGTAGTAAATAGTAAAAGTAAAAATGTACAGTATGTGCAAAGTTGAAATAAATGAAAGTTAAATGTACGCATGTGCAAATACGTAGAGCACTTAACCAAATGTAGAGGCTAAAGGAGTTTGAGAACTACTCATTTGACTTTACACATTGTTTATGTCTTCGTTACCTGCATCAGTGGAGTGCGCTTGCTTGCTTTCGTCTTCAGATGATATTGCACTATACAGTTGGGTTCATAAGTATTTGGACAGTGACAATTTTTGTGAGTTTGCCTCTGTACGCCCTCACAATGGATTTGAATTGAATGTAATGGACATGTAGACTTTCAGCTTTAATTCAAGGGGTTTAACAAAAATGTTACATTAACCTTTTAGGATTTAGAGCCATTTTTACATATTCCCTCTATTTTCACAGGTTTAAAAGTAATTGGACAGTTGACTGATAAACATTTTCATGGCCAGCTGTGGCCTGATCCCTCATTATTTTGTGACAGATTATGGAGATAAAACGTCTGAAGTTTCCGATATCTGTTGAATATGCATTTGGTAGCTGTTCATAGTAAATCTCAGTATGCAGTCCAGAGAGGAGTGGATGCACGTGAAGAGGGCCATCTTTATACTGACAAAAAAACAAAACAAACCTCTCAGAGAGATGGCAGAAACTTTAGGAGTTGCCAAATCAACAGTTAGGTTCATTTTTAAGAAGAAGGAATGTACTAGTGAGCTAATTAACACCCAAAGGCCTAGAAGACCACAAAAGACACTTAAAGTGAATGATCACAGAATTCCTTCCATGGTGAAGAAAACCTTGACTGCTTCATTTCAAATCAGTTGAGGTGGTGTAAAATTGAGTCAAAATTGTTATGGACCTGACTGTATATCTGTCTATTTAGCTTTAGCTCTTTGTATTTGAGGTTCTGCTGATGGGCAATATTTTTTAGGAGTATTCAGCCTAATTCTCAGACAAAGATAGGAACATCCTGTTAGTTCCAGACTTTCCATTCCCGAATTAGAACAGCTTTGGAGGGGCCTGATTGTGCCCCCTTTCTGTTTTGCTGAGATATTTAAAAGGGACTTTTTCAAATAAATGACATTGTAAGCTTGATTGTGTTTTTCAGCTTGTTGCCGTCTGTGCTTATCCACTGTTGTCTTGAGGCTAAAGATGTTCATTTGGATGTGGTTTAATTGCAGAAAATAGCTGTGGACTTAAATTGCCTTCTGTAACTGAAATTATGAGATGGGACTTGATCCACTCAGATTCTGAACTGTATTGTGTGTTGTTTTCTGTTCTGCTACCCAATTTGAAAAGCACTGAATGACAATTCTATTTCTGTGGTTATTCTTTTTACAGAGCGAATCGGTGAAGTATTTCCTGGACAACTTGGATCGCATTGGGCAATTGGTGAGTCATGATGCCTCAGCACTTCTAAATGGTCCTAGTTGCTTCATGATATCCTGTTAAACTGTGCAATGATGGATGTTTTCCAGTGCACTTCCAAAAAGCACTTTCTCTGGTCAGTTCTTCCCAGACATATCTAAGATTATACAGTCTGTTTTGAGGATTGTTATCAGAAGAGGACTGTCTGGGCACTCTGTACATGTTTTTCTCTGTCCACTGGTTAGGCCCATTTGTGTTGTCCTCTGCATGCTGAAGAAAACATTTATGGACGGGATCACGAACTGATTCTAGGACAGTACGCTTTACTTTGAGATGATAAATAGATAGATAAAGCCAGTTGTGCTCAGATGAGACCTTAATAACACACTAAAGTCTACTACTAGGCAGGGTGGCAGTAACAGTGTGGATATCCTGAGCATGGTGAAGATCTTTGCCCTCTCATGGTGTGCTGTGGAACAAGATTAGTAAGTGTGACGCAGGGGTTGCCAGGAGCTCGGATAAGAAAACATGTAGCTCCAGTCTCAGATGAGCGCTAAAGAGCAAGAGTGCTGGATGTGTTTTGTGTCTTGGAAACCAAGATCGAGGCCAAAAAAGAGTCATGTGAAAGCCTTTTGGATTGGAAATGACATGGGAGGCTATATCTTCTTGCTGTTGTGTTGCAGTGGCAAGGTCTTGTAAAGTTGTCCGGATTTATGTCCTCAGACAGGCCCTCTGGCCCCCAGGAGAGCCTTTCAGTGCTGGTTGAATTTCACACACAGAATAAAAAATATTAGGTGAAACAGAGCACTTGAGGAAGGATTCACGGTTACTTAAAGGAATAGTTTATTGGAAAAAAATATATATTTTCACCTTGTTGTTAATCAACCAAGACATAGTTTTTCACGGGCACTATGAGGCTAATGTAGCTAACAGGTTTATAGTCCAGCAGTCAACCTTGGTGTTTTGTTCGCTGCTTACTAATGAATGTGCTATTCACAGGTCATGACCCAGACCATGAACTTTACCAGGACGTATTTTTAAAATAGCTAATATACCTTTTCATTATCTCAGTTATTTACAATAGAAACAAAATTTGTGGTTAATAGTTTGCCAGTCAAATAATAAGACAGTGCCATTTAGTTTCGATACAAAATGTGCTATGATCGATAATGAAGATGAAGAATATAAACATTAAAGAATATCTTGAGGCAGTAAAAAAAGTCTCAGAAATGGATCAAACATACTGCAAGCGTTAACACTGTGCAAAGTGCGTGCCTAGATCAGCACATAGGATGAAAAAGATAGGAGCATTAGTTGAGTTGTAGAAAAACAAAAATTATATGGAAGATAGAAATTCAGTTCTGGTTGCTACAGCTGGTTTCTATACTTTTATATTTTCACATGAGGGCTATATATGTTGTTGGGTGAGCTTTACACATACAAGAAGTATCAATGCTATATATTATATATATTATATATATATATATATATATATATATATATATATATATAGTATATATTAATACCACCTTAATTAGAGAAATAAAAATGTGTTTTTTATGTCATCTTCTTCTTTTCAAACCTCTTCTTGTTACAAATATATATAATGCATTTCAGAATTAAACTCAGCGAGAGTGTGATCAGTTGGCTGACTGACTACATTTGGGATAAGAATTTGTATAGATGTGAATTTTGCCAAGTTTTTCCGATAAGTAGGTAAAAGATCTCAGCCAACACGTTCATCCAGAGTACTCAAACCAAGCCTGGGGCACTGCTCCATGATTTGTTTTGTAACATCTCTCCTGTGAATGCTATTGAAAAGACAGCATTTATTACGCCTGTTTTAACACGAAGCCCATAAATATAATGTGCATTATTACATGGCTTCCTATATAGTAGTGCTATTTGTACTGTTATATACTGTATGTACTGTTATTACTTTATTGCTATAATCCTTTTTCCAAAAATGTTGGAAATTATTAATATTAATTATTAAATATTATAAAATATTAATTATTATTTGGTTACAGTCCTCCTTCCTAAATCCTTGTTGACCTTTGTATCTTCACTAGAATTATGTCCCGAGTCGTCAGGACATCCTACTGGCCAGGAAAGCCACCAAGGGCATTGTGGAGCACGACTTTATCATCAAAAAGATCCCCTTTAAGATGGTGGACGTGGGAGGCCAGCGGTCACAAAGGCAGAAGTGGTTCCAGTGCTTCGACGGCATCACCTCCATCCTCTTTATGGTGTCGTCCAGCGAGTACGACCAGGTGCTGATGGAGGACCGCCGCACCAACCGCCTGGTGGAGTCCATGAACATCTTTGAGACCATTGTCAACAACAAGCTCTTCTCTAATGTCTCCATCATCCTCTTCCTTAACAAGATGGACCTGCTGGTGGAGAAAGTGGCCAAGGTCAGCATCAATAAGTACTTCTCCGACTTCCGTGGGGACCCGCACCGGCTGGAGGATGTGCAGGCCTACCTGGTGCAGTGCTTCAACCGGAAGCGGCGCAACCGCAGCAAACCACTGTTCCACCACTTCACAACGGCCATCGACACGGAGAACATCCGCTTCGTTTTCCATGCCGTCAAGGACACCATCTTGCAGGAGAACCTCAAAGACATCATGCTGCAGTGACTGAGAAATCTCTGCCAGTCTGATGGAACTATGCCACTGTAATTTTGCCACTGTGAGAGGAGACTGCCTTCTGGACATCATTTCTAGCCAGTTTCAGCAGGCTAGATGAATAGGTAATAAACAGCGATAATATTGGTTATGTAACTAATATTACTGCTTTTATGTAAGATAGCACCAACCATGTGGTCAACTGTTTGAAAAAAAAGACTGTTGGGCTATTGTTAGGACTCGTACCACTATGTAAAGGATTAGGGTGAGACCACAGAAAATCGAGACAAGTCGTCTGTTTAGTAGAACTGAAATTATGACAGTAGCATGTGAATATGAACATTTGGAATATGAATATTTGAAAAAAAAAAAACACTGAGATTTGTTTGTGTGTATATGTGTATGTACATGGAGGAAAACAGAGGCAAGCAGCCACTGAGCAAGTGCAAAAGCTTCAAAATCTGATTCGAGCTTATTGCATTTAGAGACGCAGCATTGGAGTTAGTCATGATGAAGTTGAAATGAATCACAGACGTCCTGACTGCTCCTAATCACGCCTCATCTGTTTTCCTCTGCAATGCTGTACAAAAGGCCTTATTAATTAAAAACAATGGGGACCTTAGTGAAGCCAAGAGCATCTGACAGTGTTCTACGTCAGCAAGTAAAAATGGCTCAACCCAAATATTTCTTCCCTGGCAAACTTTGAGCATCTCTTTATGGTTGTACATTCCCATTGCTTTCTCAAAGTCACAACATTATCCAAGCACTTCTGATACTGACCACGCCATTTCTTCAACAAGTACCCACTGAAAAGCTTTGTAACTACACTTCTGCACTAACATTTACATTTGACCCCTAGATGTTGAATTTTTTTCCATATTATTTCAATATAATAGCAGCTTTATATGCAAACTCATGTGGGTCCTTCAGGAGTATTATCTCTGAATTTAAGCAAGACGTTATGCAAAATGTGTGTAATTAATTAAACAGGGTTTTTTGTACATAGATTTCATAATCTCTTTTTATGGACGATATTTTCCAGTGCTTTTGACTTTCACATGTCTCTCTCTGGGTTGCGTCAAGCTACAGGTGTTCTTCATTGATTTATAGGGTCAAATCACTGGTGATACCATTCAATCAACACTAACTTCAGATGTTTAAGGTGTCTTGAAATGTCATTTCTGCACTGCATGTGTACATTACGGTTTGGGATAATGATGTGGATGTTACTGCAATGCGTCTCCTGTGGTTTCAGTGGTTCACTTTGTGTATTCAGTTTATCAGACTGCACAGGGATACAAGAAGAAGAATACCTGGAGCCGGCCAGCCAGTCTGATCTCAAAGAGGAGGCGAAGAGTTTCTCCCACAGCTTCAGCTGAGAAAGGAGGCTTATCTGGGTCCAGGAGCAGCTCAGTGTGTGTGTGTGTACTTCGGTGTGATTTATAGAGGTGTGAAGCTCCCCCGCTGGTAGAGCACTGTGAACCTCCCAGAGGTATTTGCGAATGCTGAGGGCACTCTGATGTGGGGGCGGGGATTGACTTTTTCCCTGGCTGTTTCCTACATCACAGGCAGCCTGTGCTGACTCATGCACTCTCCGGAGATAGAGCAGCTCCTTCAAACGGCCTTTTACACGCAGGTGTCGCTTCGTGGATGTGTTTGTTCTGTGGTGTTTTTGCATAGAAAGTTTGAGTTATGTTCTAAAAATGCACCTAAGCACATCACCCTCTTCTGCCGTTGTACTGAGCGTGAAGTATTTCATCCATCTCCTGCTAACCAAAGAAGAGAGCATGAGCTGGGAACACTTTGTCATCAAGATCCCTCAAAAGCAGCAGAAACGGGATCTGCGGGCTCAGGCCTGATAAATCAGTAACAGCCCATCTGACTCTTATAACCAGCACAGGCCGCAGGGATCTTGATGCACGCTAGTAAATATGTGGTGTTGTGTTCAGCCGCACCCTAATGCCTCAACCCTGGAAGCACCTTCCAACAGCTTACATGTGAAGGCCGGATGCCTCGTTCATGTGCTGCCTGTCAAGTGGAGCGTCTTCTTCCTCACGCTCTAAATCTGCCTTTAAGAAAACGAAACTGCTCGGTGGCGTTTAATGAGCATTTAATGTAATGTCTAATTTAATAAGCTTTCAGAGGAATGCAGATGGCAACTAGCAGCTCACCGACGCCGCCTCTTTGTTCCACCGAGTGCAAAGTAATAAACCCCTTGAATATAATTCATTAAAAAGGTGGTTGAACAGGTCCTAATGCAAATCAGTGCACCATGTTCTCTGAGTGAAATGTTCAAACCTAAATTGCAATTTCAGTCTACTGACAATTCTGGAAGCTTGACATCTGCTCTAGTCTGCTCTGATAAAGAATCACTAACAGCTATCACTGGTAATATGATATCTACTTCCTCCTCTTTAGCATTATATGATACTGTACTGTTTCTGACCAACTGTGTGACTTTCAAACATCTGTTTCTCTGTTTTTATGACTAGTGACTGTAAAAATTGTGAAAATTTCAGATGAACTGTATTACTGATGTTTTGTATATAAGAACTGTATAGATACAATAAACGGTGTTAATGTTGAGTGCTATTTTTGACACTCCATACTACAGTTCTGTTGTACCGCTATTATGATTTCTATCTATAATTTTGTATGTAGATATACAAATCCTGAATCAGATTTGTCCTGATTTGCCCCTCATGAGAGCTGAGTCCATGCATTTCCTGCGGACAACTTCAAACAGAAGAAAATAAACATGCAAGAGTTAAGAAGTGCAGGAAATCTCACCCCCCACCACCACCCATCACCCCAAGTGGGCCTTATGTTCCTTAAGTGCCATTTTAACTAGAGCAGTAACATGTATTCTCACAAAAACACCCCCTGCCTCAGTGTTGCCAAGTCTGTGGTTTTTCCACAGAACTGCACGACTTTTGATGTGCAGTCATTGGCGGGTTTGAGTTCTTCTGGCCCCTGAATTTAAACTTTATTCCCTTTAACTTTAGAGTGGCTGTATGTTAAATAGTCAAATAAAAAAGAATGAGCATACGGTAGCTGCATCCTCAAATGGCCCATGCCATGGAAAACAGATTTTTTTCTTCACTTTTCTAAAATGGGTTTGTTGTAGTGTGTAAAACCTTTTAAAAGTTTCAGAGTCTCCATATATATGAATAATATATTCCATATATGAAAAATAAGCTACAAAAGAGCCCTTACATGTTTTCTTCTATTCAGCCTACAGTAGTTTAGCTCTGCTCACTCATGATTAAGTTATAAGGAACGTTTTTGCTTGGACTGCTTTTTGAATGAGACACAACACAGGCCAGACAATCAGAACAGAGCTCATTTACATATACACTCACTGGCCACTTTATTAGCTTGTTAACACAAACAACTAATCAGCCAATCACATGGCTGAAACTCACTGCATTTAGGCATGTAGAGGTGGTCAAGACAACTTGCTGAAGTGCAGGTCGAGCATCAGAATGGGGAAGAAAGGGGATTT
The DNA here is from genome assembly GCF_015220715.1 of Pygocentrus nattereri. Taxonomy (NCBI): domain Eukaryota; kingdom Metazoa; phylum Chordata; class Actinopteri; order Characiformes; family Serrasalmidae; genus Pygocentrus; species Pygocentrus nattereri. Next base: position 14,485,197 of record NC_051237.1, read on the forward strand.
AAGTGGCTTTAAACATGGCGTGGTTGTTGGTGCTAGACGGGCTGGTCTGAGTATTTCAGAAACTGCTGATCTGCTGGGATTTTCACGCTCAACCATCTCTAGGGTTTACAGAGAACGGTCCGAAAAAGAGAAAATATCCAGTGAGCGGACAGTTGTGTGGATGAAAATGCCTTGTTGATGTGAGAGGTCAGAGGATAAGGGGCAGACTGGTTCCAGATGATAGAAAGGCAACAGGAACTCAAATAACCAACCAGAATCTCTGAGGAACGTTTCCAACACCTTGTTGAAAGTGTGCCATGAAGAATTAAGGCAGTTCTGAAGGCAAAAGGAGGTCCAACCTTTTACTAGCAAGGTGTACCTAATGAAGTGGCCTGCGAGTGTATAAGTCTGAAAGGCACAGAAACAAAACCAGCCTATTTAATTGTAAGAGAGGAAAGAGATCGGAAAATGGTCATGTAAATGTTATTTTGGCATGTTAACCAACACCAATATTTATCTTAGTTTATTTTTTTATAACCACATTTTTAAAAATGTTTGAATGCTGTGCAGAACGTAAATAAAAGTAGAATGCAATGATATGCAAATAACTTAAATCTATATTTAACTGAAAACAGTACAAAGACAACATATCAAATGTGGAAACTGAGAAATGTTAAGCCCGTTTTGAATTTGATGCCCTCAACCTGTTTCAAAAAGGTTTGGTCGGGGGCACAACTGTGTTCGTCACTTCTTCTTTTACCAACACTGTAAACGGTTGGGAACTGAGGAGACCGATTTCTGTTCGAAAGTGAAATGGTTTCCCGTTCTTGCTTGATATAGGATTTCAGCTGCTCAACAGTTCAAGGTCTCCTTTGTCATATTTTTCATTTTATATTGTGCCAAATGTTTTAAATGGGTGACGGGTCTAGAGTTCAGGGAGGCCAGTTCAGCACCTGGACTCTTTTACTATAGAGCCATGCTGTTGTAATTAATGCAGAATGTGGTTTGACATCGTCTTGCTGAAATAAGCAAGGTATCACCTGAAAAACACATGGTCTGGGTGGCAGCATATGTTGCCAAAACCTGTACATCATTCAGCATTAATTGGGCCTTCACAAATGTGCAAGGCACCCATGCCATGTGGACTAATGCACACCTATACCATCATGAATACTGGCTTATGAAGCTGGATTGTCTTTAGCCTAGAGGACACAGGATCCATGATTTCCAAAAAGAATTTCAAATTTTGATTTGTCAGACTACAGGACACTTTTCCAGTTCACCTCATTCCATCTTAAATGCGTTCAGACCCATAGAAGGCAGCAGCGTTTCAGGATCATGCTTATATCTGGTTTCTTCTTTGTGCTTTAGAGTTTTAACTTGCAGGTTTGGGTGCAGTGATAAACTGTGTTCACTGTGGTTTTCAGAAGCATAAACCCATGCAGTGATTTCTAATGCAGAACCATTGCAGTGGCCCAAAAAATCACACCCAGGAAGTATAGTATTTGTCCATGTCTCTTGCAAACAGAGATGTTCCTGGATTCTCCAAAACTTTTGATTTTGAAAAAATGAATTGCTGCAGCACAGAATGGGGAACTCCTCTCCATCTTTACTTCTGAAAGTCTCAGGCTCTCTGGGATGTTTTTTTTATACCCAATCATGTTACCACCAGGTGTTTTATTAGACAACTGTACCAGTCTTTTATTGCTGCTGTCCCAACTTTTTAAAACGTGTTTCAAGAATCAAATTAAAACTGACTCAAATTTTTCAAAAAACAGTACAATTTCTCAGTTTCAACATGGTCTTCAAACATGGTCTTTGTCATATTTGCACATCACTGAAGTCTGTTTTTATTTTGCACAGCGTCTCAACTTTTCTAAAAATGATGCTGCAATGCAAATGACTGTGCATTTAAAATCTGTGTGAAGATATTAAAAACCAGTTAGACCTTGCATGCAAGACAGTAATCTGGGTGGTCCGAGGGTGGACCTGCAGTAGCATACAGTGAGCAGGGTGCAAACCTTATTGAGGCAGTGGACTGACACACACTTGTTATCTGGGACATGAACCTTGTAAGTTTGTTTTTCATTTGGAATAGGGCTCTCCCTACATTGCCTAGTCTGGCCATTTTCTTTGTCTGTAGTGACGCAGCTGCTTTCAAAACCACATATTATACTAGATTATACTGTACTGTTCTATACTATACTAATGATATGCCACAGTAATGGAGTACTACTATTTGTTATGGTAGTATGTGGCTTTGAAAGCAGCCCACATCTGCACTCTGTCCTTGACAAAGAGGCCTACAGTGATGCTCACCTAAATAAAAACTCCTGTTGTAGCCCTGCAGAAGGAGGGAGATAATGTCTAAGGACACAATTGGCCCTTTCTTCAGGCTGAGCTTGGCTTACTTCCACGAACTAAAACTCATGACTCTTGTTATCCTTACATTTCCTCTAGGCTGCCTTTCACTGGACTTATAGTGAACTCTGATATTTACTCATCTACAATCAATGTGAGCAGCAGCTGCTGTGGAGTATGTGCCAGAGTTGCCGGCCTGTTCAGCTGATGATAATAATTATGTTGTAGTGTGCTCTTTCACTTCGCCATGGGGACTGGGGATTGTGAGGGGGGGGTCACATTTAAGGAGAATAGAGCCATTTCTTTGCTCTAGTTTGGAACGTATGTCATATGTTATGAGTGTAACTATTTGGAAACCACCTCTTTCATAAGTGTGAGAAAGTGAAGAGCAATGAAGTTTTTGGAGCGAAGGCGTCCTCTGGTGGAGACATCAAAAACTACCCTGACGGAGAAACCCACTTCTGCTCCAGTTACAAATGCTTCATTAATACGAGAGCAAGTTAGAAAGTATAGTTTATTGACGAAGGTTGTATTTCAGATTAAATCCTTTTCAAATCAAGCTAGTGATCTAGCTTTTGTCACTTGGCTTATAAAATGTGTCCTGAGGGGCTGATGGGTGAGGCTGTGTTAGGATTAATATCATGTTAAATTGATGTCGTAGAACTGAAAATATCATTTTCTCCTCTGTTTAGTTGGCAGCCCTTTATCAGTTATTTTTTTAAAAAACTTTTATTACTTCTGGCCGTGTAGGAGCTAAGCAGCACTTTTTGCAAGGCTTAACTTGCTTGAGTTGCTCTCTACTCCCTTGTGTGCTGTACAGGTAATGAAACTAAGGACTCTACACTGAAATAGCGCAATAAATGTTGGATAAGGAGTCTTGCAGCTTATGGCTGAATATAAATGGCTTTATATTAGACACATAATGAACAAATTAGGTGTAAAATCTGTTATTTTGTAGCATCAGTGCAAACGAAGACCCGGGGTCTGCTATTTCTCTCCAGGAAAACACTCTTTAGTTAAACAACAGGAAAGAAGAAAACTAGCATATAGGGGAAATAGCTTACCAGCAGCCTAACACAGCACGAAGATGGTAAAACACTACAGGCATGCTAAATAGCTGAAAAGAACACGATTAAACAGATCCATCCATCCATCCATCCATCCATCCATCCATCCATCCATCCATCCATCCATCCATCCATCCATTATCTTCCACTTCTCCAGGGTTCGGGTCACGGGGGCAGCATCCTAAGCAATGAGGCCCAGACCTCCTCTTCCCAAGCCACTTCCACTAGCTCCCCGGGGGGATTCCAAGGTGCTCCCAGGCCAGCTGGGCAATATAGTCACGTCAGCGTGTCCTGGGTCTTCCCTGGGGTCTCCTCCCGGGTGGACTTGCCTGTAACACCTCCCAAGGGAGGTGTCCAGGTGGCATCCTAACCAGATGCCCGAACCATTTCAGCTGGCTCCTCTCGACGTGGAGAAGCAGCAGCTCTAGTCCGAGTCCCTCCCGGATGACCGAACTTCTCTAAGGGAGAGTCCAGACACCCTGCGGAGGAAACTCATTTCAGGCGCTTGTATTCACGATCTTATTCTTTCGGTCATTACCCAAAGCTCATGACCATAGGTGAGGGTGGGAACGTAGATTGACCGGTAAATCGAGAGCCTTGCCTTATGGCTCAGCTCTTTCTTTACCACAACAGACCAGTAAAGAGCCCGCATCACTGCTGACCCAGCACCAATCCGCCTGTCAAGAGCCCTGACGGAGTCCAATTCTCACTGGGAATGAGTCTGACTTACTGCTGGCCATGTGAATCAAACTCCTGCTTTGTTTGTACAGAGCCTGAATGGCTCGTAGTAAAGAGCCATGTACCCCGTACTCCCGAAGCACCTCCCACAGAATACCCCGGGGAACACAGTTGAATGCCTTCTCCAGATCCACAAAGCACATGTGGACTGGTTGGGCAAACTCCCATGAATCCTCCAGAATCCTGGAGAGGGTGAAGAGTTGGTCCAGTGTTCCACGACCAGGGCGGAACTCGCACTGCTCCTCCTGAATCTGAGGTTCGACTATAAGCCGGACTCTCTTCTCCAGTACTCCTGCATAGACCTTACCAGGGAGGCTGATGATTGTGATTCCCCTGTAGTTGGAACACACCCTCCGGTCCCCCTTTTTAAAAAGAGGCACCACCACCCCAGTCTGCCAATCCAGTGGCACCGCCCCCGATGTCCACGCAATGTTGAAAGGGCGTGTCAGCCAAGACAGCCCCACAACGTCCAGAGCTTAAACTACCTTAGCGACTTCGGCCTCAGTAATGGACAAGCCTATTCCCGTGTCCCCTGACTCTGCCTCCTCACTGGAGAACGTGTCGGTGGGATTGAGCCCAGTTATACAACATATTAAAACTTATACACAACATTTGAACCATTAAATGTACCAAAAGGCTGAGAGTCCTCTACATGCTCCTCTCTGCTCTTCCATTTGGGCAAAACCTAAAATCCAGTAGTACTGCTCCCACCTCAAGGGTCAGGCGTCCCAGTGATTCACACAGCCCAAACAAAATCTCTGAGGCTCACAGGCCCAGAATCTCTGGAGCTGGAGTCCCAACCTGTCCACCATCCCGGTGCCACAGGGTGCCTGCTTTCTCAGGGCTGTGGCCTTGTGGCCTCCTGGACAGCAATGACTGAACAACCTGGCCATTAGAACCTTTGCCACAACCGCTTCAATGTCTTGCCCACATCAAAGTGTCCTTTGCCAGCACTGACTTCCTCAAGCTCCATGGCATCAGCATTCTCCTCCTGTGAACCCCGCACAGGACACAGCGTTAAGTCTGGTGTTACTAGGGTTGATGACTCCATTTCTCTTTTTTTTCCTTCTGCTTTCTCCATTGTAAACTGCATTGTTGATGTTGTTGAGAGAGCTGCTTGTGTGAGATTCCCGTGGTCCTCAGGGATCCATCCACTGGTGCTGACACTGCATGTTCAGCTTTCCAACACTGGTGGCTTCAAACGCAAAAAGTCATGGTGCCCTCAAACTGAAACCATGCCTCACTTCTGGGGATCCACTAACCAGCTCTGATGCTGAGTGTTCAGCTCTTCCACAGCTAGCAGCTTTACCCTTGGGGAATGAAGGCCACCCTGCCAGGGAGCCCTGACTCTCTGCCTCAGCAGCAGCTGCTCGAAGGCTGGCCAGTGAGGCAAGCTGCACGCGCTGTCTCAGCTCCTTGCTAGCACATAGTGGGGACTCTGCTACCAAACCTCGCTGCGCTTTCTCCTTTGCTGTCTTTTCCAGCCGGCTGAGAACGACCTGTATGAGAGGGGATAGGTGTAGAGCTTGGTCAAGGCTACATCTTCTTCCTCGTCCGCCTTTAAGTTTGTTGATACACCGCTTGACTTCCTCCAGCTTGGCGACTGTATCCCACTTCCGACACCAATGTAGCATTGGTGCAAAAGAAGATTCAGTCTTTTTATTGATCCGGTGTCTTTATTGAAATAGCAGTCAGTGAGCACACAGCGGAAAGTAGAGGGAGGTTCCCAACAGCCAAACTCAGCATAAAGATGGTAAAACACCGCCAGCGCACTAATTAGCTGAAAAGGACATGATTAAACAGTCAAGTTGTAACACAAATTTTTTTTATTACAAATTACAAGTAATAAAACAACATTTGATCCATTAAAATGAAATTGCTTTTTGTGCCCCTGTTCACTTTTCCAACTGGCCCAAAACCGTAAGTCTATCATTAAATAGTGAGTAGTGAGCCATTCAGATGTAATGTTACAGTTCATTTATTTGTTAATTTCATGTTTATGGGTGGGGGTGGGTAGACGAAGCTTGGATTTTGCAACGTTTGTCATAGACACAGTATGTTCATTGTAAAAAAAAAGGAAAATATGTAAGAATTGGGGAAAAGAAAAAACATGGATAAGAAATGTATGAATATGGAGGCGTGAATATCATTGATATAATAATTTCATTATTAAGCTATAATTTGTCCAAAAATTTATGAAATTAATTTGTAAAGAGCAAATCAATTTTAAGCAATCACTTGGAGACAGGTCTAAACCTCTTTTGTTTCTTACTTTTGATCAGAAACAGTGTATTAATCTGCCTTTGAGCCGCGCGCCCTCGGGAGGCTTGTTCAGAAACGTCGATCTCCAAAACACTCTGTGACGAAAACTGCGCGTCCGTATGACTTAGATATCGCGGGACTTGCTCCTTTACGTCACCCGTTAGTCGACGTACAAGCGCACGGGAAGCGAGCCTTCACTGGGAAATACCAAGTTCAGGAAAAAGGGGGAGGCGAGTAGAACAAGATTAACATTGCAGTAATTCACTGCAAGTACGTGCATAAATGAGTTGTGGGGTAGTGCATGAAGAGATCTTAAATGTCCGTATCGCGTTGCGCAGATTTATTTGAGAGATCAGTCTCGGTTGTCATTTCAGGCCCTCTGTCTTCAGACGGGTTTGGCTCACATGGCCTGTTCCTTTTCTCTGCGCAGGGTGGTTCGCGCCGGCTGCACCGCACATGGTCCTGCGAGGAAAAAGCGCTGGATTGCGATTATTAACATCAGCGGTACGCGCTAACTACTCCTTATCGCCCACAACGACTCCTCGATGAGAGATACGGAAGACATGGACGCAGAGGTTGAGTTTGATGAAGGCGAAGAGCCTTCGTTCAGCGATCCGGAGGATTTCGTGGATGACATCAGTGATCAGGGTAGGTGGCTCTAAGAGAGCGGCCGGCTTCACTGAGGCCCACCATCAGCCGCTAACCGTACGGACACCGCTGTTAGGCCATAGCCATCATGGTCCTGTCACCGTTTCCTACCAGCGGTCAACACATGCGCCGCGAGTGTAGTCTGGCCCTGAAAATAACGCTCTGTTGGTGAGCTATGTGCATTTCCCAGCTTGCTGAGTACGCTGTCCGAGTCTGCTGCGGTTTTTAGCGATCACTTGGACGCAGGTCTAAAGCTCTGAAACCCGCTTTGTGTCTAACCTATTATTATCGGGCAGAAACTGTATATTAATCTGCATTTACGCTTTGTTCAGAAGCGTCGATCTCCAAAACTCTCTTTAACGAAAACTGCGCGCCTGTAAGCGGTGCTTGATAGCGAGCGAGGACAAAAGCTTCCCGGCTAGGTAGTTAGCTCGTTAGTCATACTAGCGCCGAGCGGTAGCCTCAGTCCCCGTAGCTAAATTAGCCAGTTACGCTAAGTTAGCGGGCGTGTAGGAGTTGACTAGAACAGGCAAACGCTGCCTAGTCGTGAGCCTATTTTTCACCTCTAACTTGGCGTTTCGGTTACCGAGATGTTAACTAGTCCAAGTTCTGCCCACTAAAAGCTCTTCAACACGAGAAGTTTGAAGCGTACCGTTACGTTATCAGCAGTAACGTTATCTGGCTAACGCTAGGCTAGCTAGGTTAGCTGTCCGTGTAACGGACGAGTTGTCGCTTTCGATTTTCTGAAGCTTTAAAGAATATGTTCGCTACTCTGCCTTGCTTTATTTCTCTCGTTTCCGTCGGCGTTTTCCAGTCGTGCTCACAGAGAACTGCACCTGTTCTGGCACGCTCGTTTTAGCTGCCTAAATCAGAAATCGGAAGACCACTTAAATCGTAAGTGGAGCTCCTGGTCAAACAGTTCAAGGTAAACATGCGGCATTTAACCTGTTTATTTCATGCGTTTCGTGCACTCTGCAGAGCTGCTGGGAGATGTTCTCAGGGAGAAACCTCAAGAAGCTGATGGCATCGACTCGGTCATTGTCGTTGACAATGTTCCTCAAGTTGGACCAGACCGTTTGGAGAAACTCAAGAACGTCATCCACAAGATCTTCTCGAAATTTGGCAAGATAACAAACGAATTCTACCCCGAAGCTGATGGCAAGACCAAGGGGTGAGTCCGCCTTTTGACAGTTCGTGTGCTGAAAGTTGGTGTAGTAAAGGTGGACAGAATGACAAGAATGTAATATTACAGTATATCAGGGAAGCTTCATGGTACACGACATGCCATCATGCTTGCTTTTCTAGAGATTTGATCAGTTGGAACAGAAAAAAGAACCATTACATAAAAACACTGAGATTCATGATCTTAATTCAGTATTTGGCATTCTGTGTTGCATTAAATCCAGTTAAATGGGAATAAATTGGCTCTTCTTATAATGAAACATGCAGCTGGCTGGTGTTCTACATGTACTGACACTATGCACATCAGAAAACCATGTTGTATTGCAGTGTGATGTAATTTAACACAATGACTATATATATATATATATATATATATATATATATATATATATATATATATATATATATATATATGTGTATATATATATATATATATATGTGTCACTGGTCAGTTGTGTGTGTGTCTGTGTATAAATATATTCATACATATAAAGATGTAATGGTATTTGTCTTATGGATGTTCACCATTGTTTAGGTACATTTTTCTGGAGTACTCTGTTCCAAGTCACGCACACGAAGCTGTGAAGAACGCTGACGGCTATAAGTTGGATAAGCAGCATACGTTCCGTGTCAACCTGTTCACTGACTTTGACAAGTATGCTTATTTAAATTGAGAACTTGTATGGGCTTTAAAAGCCCAATATTTAGATATTAATACTGAAAGACATTATTAAGACGTCTCTGGCTTGCTTTTTCTGCAGGTATATGTCAATTAGTGATGAATGGGAACCTCCTGAGAAACAACCCTTCAAAGATTTTGTGAGTATCTTTGAGCAAGAAAACGGCTCATTCAGACGGCCAAAGGCTTTTTTTTTTTGCAAAATGGTTTATGCCTGATAAACTTAAAAAAAAACTGCTATTAAAATTCTCATTTATGTAATGCATAGTTTATCTGTATAGTGCTTGTTTGTCTTGTAAAATGGTTGAAATTGTTTTTTTTTATAGTTATTACAGTTAAACTCGTGTCGAGCAGTAGGATACATGTGAAAACAGATGAAATTGTTAAAGTTAAATGCTGGTGTATTTTCATATTTACATATGAATGTTAATGGCCTAATCATTGTTTAGATTAGTTGATTAGACTGATTAACTGTGTTCGTCAGAAGTCAGGTTGCTCTAATGGTGTCTGTAGCATACCTGTACAGGTGTCTGTATTCGTCAGCAGTCAGGTTGCTCTAGTTAAATTTCTGTGCTTGTTGACATGGCAACTATAGTAACAGAGCTGAATCGGCCTGTAAATGTTGGTCCACTACAGCCCATAAAAACATCAGTTCACAGTCCACGCGTCTAAATGTGTGAACATGAGCAAGCGCACAGCTGGTGTCAAATATGTTTGTCATCCGAGCTTAGAAGCTATGTGGTATGCGTCTTGAGTGGGTCCTTATGTACGTTCCATGTTTCTGATGAATCCACAGGGAAATCTGCGCCACTGGTTAGAGGACCCTGACTGTCGTGATCAGTACAGTGTGATCTACGATTCTGGTGAAAAAACTGGCATATTTTCCAACGATGTCAAGGAGCCCATTGAAGTAGAGGAGAGAGCGGTGAGGAACATCCTACTTTTTGTTTGTCTCCCTCTTACACTGTATACTCTTGAATTGTATACTTTTATATAAATCTAACATTTTTCTTTTTCTCAATAAGCGGTGGACAGAAACATATGTGCGCTGGTCTCCTAAAGGCACCTACCTAGCCACGTTTCATCAAAGAGGTATTGCACTGTGGGGTGGTGAGAAGTTCAAACAGATTCAGAGGTTCAGCCATCAAGGGGTCCAGCTTATTGACTTTTCCCCATGTGAGAGGTATGTACAAACCTGCATAGCCAAATAAAGATATTGGGCTGCAATAAGGGGTGATTGTTCAGCTTGAGATAATTGTTTGGGGAGAACTTTCCAAAATTGATGTGGAACAAGTAAAATTTATAATTGGTAGTTTCTCTAGTGGTCAGGCTATAGGTATTATTCAGTGTCATTGGTATTTAAGGCAGTGCTTTTAGTTGTTTTAGTTCTATATGCTGTCTCAAAATCTGTATTTTTACTTTCTTTCAGATATGTGGTTACATTCAGTCCTCTCATGGACACAAAAGATGACCCACAGGCCATTATCATCTGGGATGTTTTGACTGGTCAAAAGAAGAGAGGTTTCCATTGTGAAAGCTCTGCCCATTGGCCAATCTTCAAGTAAGTGTTTATAAACAAAATTATATTTTATTTTTTATAATTCTTTTAAATGTATGTTTAACAACTTGGGGGCATTATAATTTTCAATTATATTTTAAGGTGGAGTCCAGATGGGAAATTCTTTGCTAGAATGACTCAGGACACCCTCAGCATCTACGAAACACCAGTAAGTTTCTTACAACAGGCTATTTGTTTTAGAGTGCAGAACATTTTTCATTTTGCATTTCTTAAATGATTCACCATATACTGATGCCTGGCTTTTTCCCCCTTGTGTAGTCAATGGGTCTTTTGGATAAAAAGAGTTTGAAGATAAATGGAATTAAGTAAGTTGAAGTAATTTATTAACTGTTTAGAGTAACATTTGCTTTTTTTACGATATTAAGCAAAAGTACCAAACATGTAGATGAAAAACAAGCTATTGCTAATTGATCATACTAATTGTTAAATGTGTCTACAGGGATTTCTCCTGGTCTCCTGGTGATAACATCATTGCATTCTGGGTGCCAGAAGACAAAGATATTCCAGCAAGGGTGACCCTCATGCAGCTTCCATCCAGGAATGAGATCAGAGTGCGTAATCTGTTCAATGTGGTGGACTGCAAGCTTCACTGGCAGAAGAATGGTGACTATCTTTGTGTAAAGGTGGACAGGACTCCTAAAGGAACACAGGTAGTCAGCTCATCATTAATGTATAAATAGTCCAAAACTTTGCAGTGTTGTCGGCCTTTCGGATGAAAGGAGGAGGCCTTTTATTCTAAACTCTACTTCCTTTGCTTTAGGGAATTGTCACAAACTTTGAAATCTTCAGGATGAGGGAGAAGCAGGTTCCTGTGGATGTGGTGGAGATGAAAGGTGAGAAAAGACTAGGCTTGTGTTCCTGTGTCTTTTATTCTTTTCTATGGCCTAATGCTTTATATCCGTTTTGCAGAGGGCATCATTGCCTTTGCTTGGGAACCCAATGGAAGCAGGTTTGCCGTGCTGCATGGCGAATCCCCCAGGATCAATGCATCCTTTTATGATGTGAAGAGCAATGGCAAAATCGACTTGATCAGTGAGTATCATTGCTTTCATATCACATTTGATGTAAATGTCTTAGGTGAGCACACCTTCAAAGTACATTAGAAAACTGAATTTGTTGGATTTTTTTTTTTTTTTTTTTTTTTTTTTTTTAGAAATGTTTGACAAACAGCAGGCAAACAGCATCTTCTGGAGCCCTCAGGGCCAGTTCCTTGTCTTGGCTGGATTGAGGAGGTTTGTACTGCTTGAGGAGGTTCTGTTACTAGATAAAAAGTGTCCCCATCCCTACACACATTCACTCTGTTTATTATTGACAGTATGAATGGTGCTCTGGCATTTGTGGATACCTCTGACTGCACCATGATGAACATTGCTGAGCATTACATGGCTTCAGATGTGGAGTGGGATCCTACAGGGAGATTCGTGGTGACTTCAGTCTCTTGGTGGAGCCACAAGGTCCTTATAAATCGTGTATTTTATGTAATCTGTTAGGAGAAAAACGTTTGCAGTTTTTCACTTGTCCTCTGACTCCAAATATAAATATTGTTTGCCTAGGTGGACAATGCCTACTGGCTGTGGACGTTTCAGGGCCGTCTGCTGCAGAAGAACAATAAAGACCGCTTCTGTCAGCTTTTGTGGAGGCCCCGACCACCTTCTCTCCTCTCTCAGGAGCAGATAAAGGTGATGCAGACACTCACGCAGATTGGTTGTGTTTATGCAATCAGTGCTTAAACCAGGCAAGCACTCAGCTGTGCTATTTCTTTGATTTTTACCAGGCCATCAAGAAGGACCTGAAGAAGTACTCCAAGATCTTTGAGCAGAAAGATCGACTCAGCCAGTCCAAGGCTTCAAAGGTAGAGCTTTTGAGCTGATCATGTTTTAAGGGTTGATTGTGGTTATCATGTTGATCTGTCATTTGTATCCAGTGTATTGACTTCTAGTTCATCTGCAGGAACTGGTTGACAAGAGGCGTGCAATGATGGAGGACTATCGTAAGTACCGTGAGGATGCCATGAAGATGTACCAGGAGCAGAGACCCCTCCGCCTTGAGCTCAGAGGAGGTAGGTTCACTGAAGATCTTTAGTGCCTGTTGAAGCTTTTTTTTTTCCTCATTTCTGCTTCGCAAGTTTAAAGCTCACAGACATGAAAAGGGGGGAATGTATGAATGTGTTATTACTTTCATGGGACTTGTAGGTTGGCTACAACTAGACTTGTAGCCAAGTATGCATCCTACCAGTGTAGCTTTGTACTCCATTATTAAATATAGCGAACCTATCTGGGTTGCAATGAGGTTAGGAAACAAGGAAGGGGAACATAGTTTACCTTTTCAGTCCCAGTGCATTGCTGGTCCCAAAGCCTGATTTTCAAACATGAGAAGCAACTGTTTTTATGAGTGTTATGGCATGTTTATCCATACTTATTTGGTCACCTTGGTACATATTTGATTTGATAGGTGTGGACACTGACGAACTGGAAAGCAATGTCGATGACTGGGAGGAGGAGACCATTGAGTTTTTCATCAATGAAGAAATCATTCCAATCGGCGATCTGTAGTCCCAATAGCAGGTAATGTCTCTTCAGTAAAGTCACAGACCTGAGAGCTGTGCCATATCATTTCAGTACATTACTTAGTCCTCTTTCTGCTTTTTCCACCTGCAGAACAGTTTTACTTTTGAGGAGTGTGGGCGCATTGGAGGGAAACAAAATCGGCATCTCTCTCCAGCGTATTCCTTGTTAACATCCAGCCAAGTGCCTTTTAATACTGGTTGCTGTGGAAGGAGAATTTTGTGCCACTGTTGGCTGGCGTTGCTTTTGTCACCTTATCCAGCTCTGGGAGTCACCACCCTGCCGCCATCACCCTGACCAGCACTTGGCGGGTTTTCTCTCTGGTTATTGCCTTTTGAGTTGAACTGTGACCTCGTCAGAAGGCCATTACCATGACCTCGCATGCCATGAATTGGTTTTACATCACCACATGGACGGAAGACGCTTTGTTTCCAGAGATTTTCCTTAAGATTAACGTGTACTCTAGTGTGCACTACAGTGGGCTGTATCCTCCTCCATTCAGATTACCTGATATTAAATGCACAAAAAGGTAATAAAGTATAAAAGAAATTTAACCTTTTGTCAGATGTGTGTTCTCAATAAAAGCTGGTGAATTTGTAATTGAAGCTGGGTGCTTCTATTTTGATCTGTTGTTAATGGTCATGTAAATCTTTCAAGACATGCTTGATCCTCCTTGGCTTAATTCAGGTTTTAGTTCAGGCTGTGAATGTGATTATTAAACTTGCCATTTTGAAGAAGGATCATTTGCAAATCTGTTTTTCAGTGGTAGTTAAAAGAGGACCATTTTTCTTGTACATTCCTTTTGTAGTCAAACATGCAACACATCTGTCTGGTGAAGTCAGTAAATGCAGTCATAGAATTGCTTTGAAAAACGTTTTCCTTCTGAGTCTGATCAGAGTCAAATGGGGAAGTGCTTACTTTGGCTTCGTGCCCTGTTGCTTTTAATGTGGTCTCATTTAGTGAATTGCTTTAACTGCAGCTTGTGAACAGGAATGATTGCAGAAATCCTCTCTGATGACCATTTTGTTTTCAATAAATTCATGAACTTGAGGGTAGCAAGATATAGTGCAACACTAAAGCTCTGCATTAGAGGGTTGTTCTTTATGGAGCAGCTCACTCAAAATCAGAGCAAGGATATTAGTAATGGAGCATGTTAGAAGTTTTACTTGTTTATAAATGTGGAGATTAAATTATATCTGAACTCAGATCAATGCTTTATTGGAGCAAGTTAAGCCATTGTGTACAATTTGGAAAAATGTTGTTTAAGAACTTGAATTATTAGGTTAACATGACATTCCTGAAAATTCCTGATTTCGTATTGGCCCTGAAATGCAACATGACTGCCTTCAAGTCGCCTGTTGATTTTGCAAAACAGTATAATTAAATGACTGAGATGTAGCCATTCAGTGATTTGATGTGAAATAGTTGTATAGAACCTTTTATGACATCCCACTCTACATCCATGGGCATTAATATGGAGTTGGTCCCCAACTCCCTTGCAGGTATGCTATATTGCCAAAAGTATTTGGTCATCTACCTTCACATGCATATGAAATTGAGTGAGATCCCATTCTTTATCCATAGGGTTTAATATGATGTCGGCCCACCCTTTGCAGCTATAACAGCTTTCAACTCTTCTGGGAAGGCTTTCCACAAGGGTTAGGAGTGTGTTTATGAGAATTTTTTACCATTCTTCCAGAAGAGCAATTTGTGAGGTCAGACACAATGTATTTGAGCTAATCTGAAGGCCACATGAAGTTTGTAAAGTTGGCGAACTCTGCGCACTATGCACCTCAGCATCCGCTGACCCTGCTGTCTTTTTACGTGGCCGAGTTACTGTCATTCCCAAACGCTTCTACTTTGTTATAACACCACTGACACTTGACTGGATTATTTAGTAGTGAGGAAATTTCACGACTGGACTTGTTGTACAGGTGGCATCAGATCATGGTCCCATACTGGAATTCACTGAACTGAGAGCGACACATTCTTTCATAAATGTCTGTAGAAGCAGTCTGCAGGCCTGGGGCTTGGGTTTTATACACCTGTGGCCATGGAAGTGACTGGAACACCTGAATTCAATGATTTGGATGGGTGAACAAATACCTTTGGAAATACAGTGTATAACAGCTTCTTCGACTGTTCTGGAAAGCTTCCTACAAAATTTTGGAGTGTGTGGAAATTTTCTTTCGACTTGCCACTCAAGTTCTTCCACACCAAACTCACCTAGCCATGTCTTTATGGACCTTGCTCTGTGCACTGAGGCTCAATCATGCTGGAACAGAAAAGGTTCTTCCCCAAATTGTTACCACAAAGTTGGGAGCATACAATTGACCTAAAATGTCTCTGTATGCTGAAGCATTAAGATTTCCCTACAATGAAACTAAGGCTCCTAGGCCAACCCCAGAAAAACAACCCCATAACATTATCCCTCCTCTACCAAATTTTACAGCTTGCACAATGCAGTCAGACAGGTAACATTCTCGTAGCATTCACCAATCTCAAGACTCATGCATAAGACTGCCATATAGACAAGGGTGCTTCGTCACTCCACAGAATGTGTTTCCATACTCCAGAGACCAGTGGCAACATGCTTTTCACCACTCCATCCGACACTTGGCACTGTGCATTTTGATCTTAGGCTTGTATGTAGCTGCTAGGCCATGGAAACCCATTTCGTGAAGTTCCTAATGCACCATTCTTTTGCTGATGTTGCTTCCAGAGGAAATTTGGAACTCTTCAGCTGTGTGCTTCAGCGCTCGCCGGCCACACTCTGTGCATGATTGAACTTCTAAAATGCACATTTGGGTGCCAAATCCTATAGAAACGGCTCCTAAGAAAGTTATTTGAAAGTTTTTACAGTTTCTTTTTCTTAAATTTTACTTTCCCCTGTATTGAAAATGGGGGTAGTTGGGACACATTACAAACACAGCTTGTGGAATTGCCTTAATCACAGTATTACATTATTTGAAGTCCCAAATGAAATCAAAGTCATTGCTTATTACTTGCATTTAAGAAATGTAACCTTGACCATACTCCCTTTTCATACCATTCATAACTGAGGAGTGATCAAAATAAAATAGTGAATAAAATGAAACCTTTTGGTGGAATAAAGACAATTTAGTGTGTAACTTTATCAAATTCCAAATTCAAAATCAAATTCCAACATAAAACAGCAGTTCTTTAGGCATATGAACCCAAAAGCTGTCACAGTCCATGATAAAATATGTTAACTAGATGGTTTTCATTGTTGCATTTATAATATCAAATTGAATGCCTTTCACTCCTCCATCTTCAAGTCCTTCCTTATATCACCCTTTCTAATTTAAGCAGTTTTCGTCTTGCAGACATGTTCAAAGATAATCTGATTTATAATCCTTATAGCCCAATTTAGAATACATATAGAGCACGCTGGGTGGATACATCTTGAAAAAGTCCATTTTTGGTCAAATACGGCCCAATAATGAAATGAGCCTGGTATTTGTCCAGTTTTCTCTAGATATTCAGAAACTCTATAAACGTATCATCTTTAGATAGCTGAACGCCAAGGTATTTCACAGTTGACTGAACTGAAATGCTGTGGACTTCCATTGCTTTATTACTTGTTTGCTTTATTTCAAATCCAACTCACCTGACGTCTGAGATATCTCACTCCTCCTGTCATGCTTTTGTAATTCATTGCACTTTTCCAGTGAAAAGTCTGTCTTTGTTATACCAAGTAATGAAAGTGGGCTTTCATCAGTGCTTCGACCTGAGAAAACTGTTTTTATTTTATTCATTGTTTTTCAATTAACGTTTTCATTTACATCATTTACATTTTTTATTAAAGGTTTTATTAAAAAAAGCATTTACAGTAACATCCGGAAAAACAAAGACATTGACCAGCCACTTTGCATCTACAGTCACTGTCCATTTTAACAGCCCCCCTTACCTTATTGCAGAATGTTTTTCAGACTGTAGTCCATCTGTTTCTCTGCATACTTTGTTATCCCTTTTCACCCTGTTCTTCAACAGTCAGGACCCCCCACAGGACCACCAGAGTGGTGGATTATTCTCAGTACGGCAGTAACGCTGATGTGGCGGTGGTGTATTTGTGTACTACTACTATTACACATGAAAATGGGGGTAGATCCACATACATCAATAAAATATACCAAACCGTGTTTGTGAAAGTTTTCACAAATCAGATGATGACCAACGTTGCATGACCTTAATAGTGCATGCATGCACTGTGTGGTTATTATTGTGTATATACTTTAAATTGTGTTCCAAAGTTAAAACCACATTTTCAGGCTTTTTTGAGCAAAAGTTTTTTAATCAGTGACTGGCAAATAATTCTAGCCTGTTGTCATCTACTCACATGTGTCACTTTTTGGGTAAATGACAGAAATATCCAAGTTTGTATGCACGGTAATGGAAACAGTGCTGTATAAAACAAGAAAACATCACAGAATCCGTTTGTGAATATATTTCCAACATATATATGTACAACAAGGGAACTTGCGCGGTTGCTGATAATGTTTGTATGTGGAATTAAACCGCGACGTCAGAGAGTCTTATTCCACTCAAACACACTGAGCTCCATTTGGGAATTTTTTCACAAATCCAGTTTTGCTTAACTAAACATTTCCATAGATTTTGACGTCATTTGTGTTGAAAATCACCTGCTGAGGTGTTGTTGGATAGTGTAGTGGATAACACCTCTGCCTTCTATGCTGTAGACTAGGGTTCAGGGTCCCCCACCAGGGCAAGCACCCTACACTGTACCAATCAGAGTCCTTGGGCAAGACTCCTAACACCACCTTGGCCTCCCTGTGTAAAATGATCAAACTGTAAGTTGCTCTGGATAAGAGCGTCAGCCAAATGCCGTAAATGTAAATGAGGTCAAAAACCGCGTGTCCATGCGAAATAGGAACTGTGCCATGTTCACAGATCGGCTGGTCAGTCTGAGTCTGGCTTCATCCATCTGAGCGCTCGACTTCTGAAGTTATGCGCTTTAGAAAAACCTCGATGCGTAATAGTGGCGGATTTTGGCGTGGATCGTGACGTCACCTGAATTCACAAATCAGGACTAGCTAAAGCCTCCAGAGTTGGTGGAGGTAGTTCCCGCCCGCTGCCGGTTAATCGCTCTCAGTCTGTGCTGCTCTGAAGGCTTTAATGTTGTCGGCGCTCATTAGGTCCCGTCATGTGATGTAACGGCGTTTGATGGGTAAGCTCGCTGCGTTCAGCCCAAATCCTGTTTCCTATCAGATCTTCATTCGGATGAAATCGTGGTTTTATATTACCTGAATAAACGTGGCGTTGAGACAGATTTGAGCTCTGGGGATATCTGATTCATATATCACTTTAGAAGGGGTTTTAGTGGCTTTGCACACACAAATAAAACATCAAACGAAACGCCAGCTTTCTACAGGCGGACTCGCACGAGCATCCCGAAGTCTCGCGATGTCTCGTCTCCTTCATCGCTCGTGCTGTGAGTGTGAACGCGTGCGCGCACATCCTTCCTCAGCAGAGGCCGTGTCTGTTTGGAGAGGAGAGGAGAGGAGAGGAGAGGAGGAGGAGTGCTGAGGTGAGCTCAAGTCCTTACTGCCGTGTTTCCGCTCCTGTTTGTACCGTTAAACCCGCAGCCGCGCTCACAGAAGAGTCCTACAGTCACGCGGGCGGCTTGCTGCGCGTGTGCGGCTGAGCGGAGGAGCCACGGCGCAACTGTTCGCCGTTTGGCTCGGAGGACCGACCGTCCAGCGGAAAAGAGAAGTGGTTCTGAGACGTGTTCGCGGCTGCTGAGTGAGTCCTCGGTTCCGCCGTGTTGAGTGAAGTGGACAAAGAGGCCGTGACCGGTGTTGTAGTCCACGCGGTCCGCTGTGCGGACGCTCAGATGGAGTCGGAACGGTTTGAGGTTAGCGGTAGTTTTTCGCGGATAAGCCCGAGCCCGGCTAGCTCCCCCAGTCCTCTCAGCTCAGAGAGAGAGAGAGGGAGAGAGAGAGAGAGACCGTGTCAAAGAGCCACATTGTGCTCGGCAGAGTTAAAGTCTTCCACTCAGGGAGTGAGTGAGTACAGCTCAGCAGCAGCAGCAGCAGCCATAGTGCCCAGTAGTCAGATATTAATTAAACGCTTGCTGCGGCTCAGTCAGACACCAGCTGTGGTCAGAATTCATTTGTGCAACAGAGCAGCTAACTAACGCCAGAACAGCGGAAATTACCAGAACGAAGCGGTTTCTGATGTGCACATCATCTGAGAATCTGGCTGTTCTCTCTTCCTTCCGTCTTGGCTCTTCACTGTAGCTCCTCTCAGTCTGCTGTACGAGCCGGTGACCCAGTATTGCTGGGTAAATCTAGAGCACCTCTGTTGTTGGCTGCCCATATGCAGTCATCACACTATAGCCTACAGTAGTCCGGTCACTTCTCGGTTAACATGTCTCTAATCCAGGGCTGCTACCCAGGGTGTGAGTGGCCCTGAGTTTTCCTTAGGGTGCTCTTAGTGTGCGGTGTGTACAACTAAATATGTTGATGTGATACTTTAAACATAAATCACTCATGTTGTAAAATCAATGCACAAATTCCACCAGTGCACATTCATGACACAACTACAGACCAGCGTTCATGACCGCAAATTCCTCTCTTCCTCTTTACAGTTGCGTATTTGTGCTCTCCTCGGATGAAATGTGTTGAATTATGTCAGTCATGAGATCCTTCCTAGAGTGAAGCTTTTCAGTGCTCAGCGTCGTTAAAGTAACACCACCATACCATGAGCAGCCGTGTCGGCGCCCACAGTCGAGGGGTTAACTCTGGTTTGCTCACAGTCGCCTGTGATTTTGTATGTTTGACTTGAAATTGTTTCTTCGCTTTTGAGTTGTGTAATTCACACATACATGCTGGCCTAAAGAGAGGTTTTCGTCCAGTTTGATATGGCATATGTGTCTTAAAAACATAATATGCTTTGAATCAGACGTATTAATGCACTGTGTATGAAGTGAACCCTGTTTTTTCTTCTCTGTAGAATATGATGCTTCCTGTTCAGGTTACAGATGGTGGAATGGAGCTTAGGTGAGAATGGAACACCCTCTATCTAAACCAGACAAAATGGGCAAGTCGAGGCTGTTTCGCATCTTTTTAATCCTGGGCTCTGTCTTCATGATCCTGCTGATAATCATCTACTGGGACGATGTCGGGGCCACTCACTTTTACCTGCACACCACCATCTCTGGTCCTCACTCTTCCCGTCTTCCTCCGGAGGGTCATGCCGCTTCCAAGCAGAAATCAGAAGAAGACAGAGATGGCTCTTTTCTGTCTGACATTGATGCTTTTGTCAACCAGTTTTTGGAGGGCACCCCTGACCCGACGGAACAGGTGAGAGGAGAAACCCCGCCTGGAGAGACTCACAACCAGTCTTCAGAAAAACCTGAGGAGAGGTTTGTCCCCAGACGCGAGTGGAAGATCCACTTGACCCCGATAGCGATAGAGAAGAAGCAGAGGCAGGACAGCAGGAAGCAGATGATCCATGATCTGTGCAGCAGCAATAGCAGCTTGGACTTCCCTGGAAAGAACAGGACATTTGATGACATCCCCAACAAGGAGTTGGATCACTTGATTGTAGATGACAGACATGGTATTATCTACTGCTACGTTCCCAAAGTGGCATGCACCAACTGGAAGCGCATCATGATTGTGTTGAGTGAGAGCTTGCTGGTGGACGGTGTGCCCTACCAGGACCCTCTGGATGTTCCTGCAGAGCTCATCCACAACAGCAGCTTGCACTTCACCTTCAACAAGTTCTGGAAGCGCTACGGAAAGTTCTCCCGTCATCTTATGAAGATCAAGCTGAAGAAGTATACAAAGTTCCTATTTGTCAGAGACCCCTTTGTGCGACTCATCTCTGCCTATCGCAACAAGTTAGAACAGGTGAACGAGGACTTTTACAAGAGATTTGCTGTCATCATGCTGAAAAAATATGGCAACTATTCCGACCCACCAGCCTCAGTGGTGGATGCTTTTGCTGCTGGTATTCGACCAACCTTTTCAAACTTTATTCAGTATTTGTTAGATCCAGACACTGAGAAAGCAATGCCCTTTAATGAGCACTGGAGACAGATGTACCGGCTGTGCCACCCTTGCCAGATAAACTATGATTTTGTGGGAAAGCTGGAGACCTTGGACGAGGATGCTGAACATTTGTTACGGATCCTGCGTGTGGACAATGTTGTGGAGTTCCCACCAAGTCATCGCAACATGACAGTGAGCAGTTGGGAGCAGGATTGGTTTGCGAACATTCCATATGAATCCCGCAAAGAGCTGTACAAGCTCTATGAAGCTGATTTCAGACTGTTTGGATATTCTAAACCTGAGAAGCTTTTACATGAGTAAAATTTGCTTTCTGGTTAACTTGTTTACTTTCTTTGTGTAATTCAGTTTAACGTTTTAGGTTATTGAAGAGGATCTGTAGGAATCTCTTGTTTTGCTCTTTATGCATCATTTCTATGATGCAGTGAAGCCTGCATTGGTCATCAGTGCATTGGAAGGGATGTAAACATCTTAGAGAACACTGAAGTACATGGTGAGGACAATATTGAAATTACAATTTTTATCTTCCAAAAACACTCCACTTGGCATGCAGTACTGTATGGTCACAGTAGGTAGGTAGGTCAAATGAATTATTCTAGGTAATCACAGCAGATAGCATTAATATCTTGCTTTTCATTTTTGGGATTTTTTTATTGTAATCTGTTCTTACAGTTTTTAATTATGATTCATATTTCATGTTAAAATAAGTATGCAGCTTGAACATATGACTATCATGATAAAATATGCTAGATTTACTGCATATTTAGGGCAGTGCACATAGAATATTTAGAATATTTTTGTATTTTTTGCTATTAAATGTGAAAGAGGCGCCAAAAGAAGCTAACTACTATTTTGGAAGAACAGACTTTTAACTTTATAAGGCTTCATTTTTCCTTTGCGAAAGGATACATTGCACTCCTATAACAGTTTAAAGAACTTCATGTTCTTTAAAAAAAGGAAAACTTTTTGTTTGTTTGAGCTTGTCAGGCTTAATTTATGCAGAGACATCACCTCATTTTTGTTGTGATATTTGTTTACCCACCTCAGGATGCAAACAGCAACGTGTACTTTTTTGAGACCTCATTTTAAATGTAACCGATGCAAATGGATTTGTAGGTGTTTACTTTTAAAAAAGACCTAATAAGTGCTGGTAAGCACTGCACACACAGTATTTCTGTCACTGATGTGCTAAGAAACATTCTTACTGCGGATCTGCTGTTTTTCAGCGTGCGAACTGACATCAAAAGAACGTTTCTTTAAAGTGAGGCGAATATTTGAGGCAGGGGGTTGTCAGGTTGCAGCTTGTGTTTGTCCGTGGCATCTCTTCTTTTTTTTTTTTTTTTTTCTTTTTTTTTTTATCCTTTTGCTTTTTGATCTGAGCATCCGTTCCCCTGGCAGGAAGCTGTTGCCGGATAACTCTTATCATTGGCGTGCCATAGATTCTAGCATGTGTGCCTTGCGGTTCGTTTTTATAAATATGCATCTCTCAAGAGACCTGGCGGTGTGGGCAAAATTAAACGTCTTGTTTGTTCTGGTAAGATGTAGCATTTATAAATAGATTCCTGGGTTGCATATTGTTTTAAAGGCTAAATGCAGGCACAGCGGTTCTGTCTGAGTAAGCCTGATTAGGCTTGTGTTCTTAGAGGGAGGTTAAAGCACAAATAATTGTCTGAGGCCCTTAAACATTTTCCATTTATTTTTATTTTATTTTGTTATCTCTGCCTGTTTTACTGTAGCATCAACAAAGTATGTTATGCAGACTTGGGCATGTGCAAATGAGGTTTTTATGATCGTGTAGCTTGAAGTTGATTCACTTGGAAAGGTATTTTAGTTATTGTGGTGTCGGTGCACTGCGTTTTGCACATTGAATCATTTTGTATTAGACATGTATGTGTTTATCAGAAACAGGAATGTGTTGGGCTTTTGAGGCATATGGAGAGCAGTGGAGCACAAGGATAGAGTGACCCTCCTGTAGGTCAAGGGCTGGAGGGCCCTCAGGGCAAGCCATGATCAGCAGCTGGTCCAGGAGGCACTGCACCAGATTGGCCACGTGCTAGCAGTGCCTTTCCTAGAGATGAGGACAAAAAGTTTACACACAAAAGATACACAATGTACAGGTATTTTTGTAAGCGCGTCACATTTTGACCTTTGTGAACAAAACAGTTAGATTACTGAAAGAAATAATAAATAGAAAATAATTTAATAGGATCTATGTGTTGTAAAATACTTGTAAGCTTTTTTGCCACTGTGCTTGCTGTGCTCTTGAGATTTCTCTATACGTTCAGTGCTTATCCATCGTTTCTTTGTTGTTACATTGTGCTTGCTAGGTCACAGCATTCCCACCTTTTACAGAAGGGAACATTTTATCACTCATCCGTACAGTATGCAGCCTAATGCAGTTGAATATGTTTGTGCAAAATGTCTCGCTCTGTTTTTTTCTGGTCACCCTGTGCCACAGTGTTTGTTAAAAATATGAGAAATTGCAGGTACGTGCTCTTTTAGTGAATGCTGTGAGCTCACGAAAAAGAATTCATTTACTTTTAGATGTTTCTCAGACATATAAGTTTCACATATGCATGGGTTTCCTAATTTTAAGAGACATAATTATGTTTGTGTTTAGGAAAATTAAAGAAAGGGATGTATTTCTCAGTGTCATCAATATCATATCAGCTTGTAGCTAAAAAATGTCCAGTGAGTTCATCTGGGTTACAGTTTTGCATTTGGTCGTGTATTTTTTTTCTTTTTTTCTTTTATTTATTACAATTTTAAGAAGCTTTGTTATGCGATCTCAAGAAAAGAAATAAAGCCTAATGCATGGTGCAAACCCTGATAGATTTTTATCTGACATTCACGGAGTTGAGCCAAAGTTCACGATCTGACCTTCATGTAAAAAGAGCATAATCAATTATTTGTTAGCACAAGACCCTTAACGTTGTTTTTAAGCTTCCGAATGCGAATCGTATCTCCAGCTAGAGGCGCTTTCAAAGAGTCTCTCTGGTGTTGCCCTTTTGACAAGTGACTGGCCGGTATGTCGGTGCTCTAATGGCTATTCCAGAAAAGTGGTTGGTAATCGAATGCTGTTTCGCAGCAGTGAGTCACTGGTTCCATTCATTAGTGTGTAGGATCTTGTTGGTGTGCTTCTTACCAGCCACTCTAGATGGCAGTAAAGCACTCTGTATTTATTTAGACGTTCAACATTCAAATATTACCCGTCACTTAGTTCAGCCTCATCTGCAGCTGCGCTGACATTAATATAGCATTTAAGCATGTGTTGAAATCTTCTCAGGGCCTTTGTGAGCCATGTTTGTGTGAGATTTGTGAATACATTAAACATGGCGAGAGTTGATACACAAATTATACTACAAAAAATGCACAAAAGTTACACAAGCACTAGCCTGTGACAAACAAGCTGCCCTACACTGTTCTTGAATGGTTCATCTACACGGAGACACCTTGCTAATTTTAAAAATTACGGTACAATTAATATAGAGGTCTTATATTACACCTGGTCCTCATCTCTTCTGAAAATCCTCTTTTGGTTTCCTCAGAAACCACCAAGAACAGGGCTGCCCAAAAGTGTGTCCTCTGGGTCAAAGCTGGTGCAAGACGTTCGATTATAGAGTGCCAGAATGTTACCCTAACCCCACCTGCTCACCTAAGGAGGGAGCAAACATATTGTCACTGTCCAGGAGAAGGAAAACCTTTTTAAATTTGAATGTAAATAAATGTGTGGATATTTTATTCCAAGTGATTTGGGAGAATTTTTATTGGTCAGTTCATTAAATCTTCATGCCAATATAACGTATGTTATAAAATGGGTTCAATTTGGAACCCCAACTTCTTTCTTTTAACTGTATGTTGTTTTGTCTTCTTGGCCCCAACATTGGACCCAGGAACCTGCTCCGTTTTGCTCATCCTGTTTGGATATTTTGATCTAAAACCAAATTGACTCAAATTTTCCCCGTAGTTTAAACATAATCAGTCAGCTAGGAGACAAAGATAGTATAGTTAATAAAGCTAACAAGTAACAGAAGCTTGTACACCAGTGACAGTCATGGATAGGATCCGTCTTAAAAGTTGGCTGCTACTACTGTTTCAGCAATCAAAGGTAGTTTTGTGCATGTTTATAGATGACAATATTTAATGCAATGCAGAAACCACATACATGGGGGTAGATTTGCAGTTTCTACAATAAGATCTTTAAAGCTTTTTATACACTTTTTATCATTTTAGCTATTGGCCATGTTGCAGTGGAAACCCTGTTCGGAAAACCAGCAGAGAACAGCATGGCGGCTCACCAGAAAAAAGCAGCATATGTTGTGTTTTGGATACTGGTATGCTGGTCAACCAGCATTACCTTACTAGGTGACCAGCTAAACCAGCACCAGACCAGCTTCTGGTCTGTGTGGTATTTTCTAGAGAAAGCAGCCTTTAGTTTTCCTTTGTGCTTTCTCAGGTGTCACGCAGGCCTGCTGGACTGGACAGCCGCTGAGCCTGACTTCTTCTGGCTGCGTAAAAGGTCAGTGCATGAAACACCCGGTGAGCGGCTGGTGCAGACGGTGGACTCGGTCCGTTCATGTGTCCCCCGCACACAGACTACCTGCAGCATTGCTCTACCTCCTCCTGTCCTAGTGGTCTCTTGAGTCATAGCTCTCCACTGCCAGATGGGCAGACATTTCCCCAGCCAGTCGTTTCCATGCCACATGATACAGTCAGGTAGAGCATGAAGACTTACAAACCCTTTTAAAATGCCATCTGTACTTAGAATAAGCAGACTAAAAAGCAAACCTGACACTGCTTCATGACCGTCACACTTTTTCTCTTGAAGAAGCCTTGCAGCGAAGTAAAGGAAAGCATGGATACTGTTGAAGATTTCTCGCCCACCGCTCTGAAAGGAAGAGTCAAGACTCTGAAGGCATGAAAGGCCGATTTAGCGATGAACTGCGCCGGTCCAGTTCATCTGGATGCGGTGCTTTTTTATTCAGGGGTGCGTTTTCAGCTGTCAGTAAAAGGGGTTGATTGAATTCGTCACCAAGTTTGATGTGGAATGCCATTTGAAGGATCTGCCTGATGTAAGTCATTTGGAATTGAAGATGTTTGTGTTATTAGTTTGGCACAGGCCACCACAAGCTGCCCGTTTCTTTCACTCTGAGATGAAGGCAAGCCATGATTTTCCATCCCGCTTATCAAGTGCTGACAGCAGGAAGATTGGAAGCAAAGCGGATAACTGGAGTAAAAGAAAACTCATTATACACTGCATGCCAGTGGCATTCAAATGAGACTTCTGAGATAGCTTCAGATCCACAGGCTATATTAAAGAGATTATTACTTAATTCTTAATGCATATTATCTACTCAAACATCCTTGAATTCTGAACTTGTCGCAAAAGTCCATATTTGCCTTTTTAAAATGCGCCCACACTTGCTTTACTTCGAGATTGCGTAGCATTGCTTCGGGCTCCAGGGCCCAGGTGACTAATTACTGCTGCAAAGGCAATTTGGCATAACGAGGGACTTGGATCATTTGAACTATTAATGAATATTCATCTTCATATTCTGCTCTCACCTTTGTATGATGGAATATTTTGCTGGAAAAAACAACGTTGTTGACACCTAGCCAAATCTGGTTAATTTCTCTCGATAAAAGGACAACCTCGTTAAAGACCCTTGTGACCTCAGTGTTGTTGTCTTGAATTAAAAAGATGAGATAACTCTTATGATTCCAGACCCCTCTGTGGAATGCCCGAAGGACTCAGCAGGGAAAAAAACCAATTGTGTGAATTGTTTTAATCCACTTGAATGCCAAAAAGATATGCGCCGCTCCTACTTTGGACTTTGTTAATTGAATCAGGGCTGCCGATGGATCTCATCCACATTACCCTCCCCCCCCAAACACCCTCCAGCACCACAGGGATTTTTGGAGTGGTCGTTAATGAATGTTGACACGCTCCCCAAGACAATCACTATTCTTTCTTCCCTACTGGTGCGCTTCCTGGTTATCATCTATTAAACGCTCTTTAATGAAATATGCTAATGAAAACTCTCTGCTGATATGGAAAGTGTATTTTTATGAAATTCAAATTGCTTTTATCTTCCAGCACTGTGCGTGTGCTGGGTCATGCAGGAATTTTCTTCAGTCATAAACTGTGCTTTAAGTCCAAAATATATCCAGACATCTCCATAGAAAAGCACGACCAATGGTATGGGACACGGTGGAGCAGCAGCACATGAATAGTTACCATGCTCAAAGCCAGACGTCAGCTGGAGGGTTATAAAGCCCATTGGGCTGTGGAGCAGTGGAATGGTGCTCTCTGGAATGATGGAGCGCCATCCAGTACCTTTGGGATGAGCTGGAGTTGGGTTTGAGACCCTGAACATCTGTAGCATCTAGTGTACACATCTAGTATAATGCCTTCTAAGAAGAATAGAGGCTGTAAACGGGACAAACTGGATGGGTGGATGGATGGATGGAAGAAAGAACTTTATTGATCTTGAAGGGTGGTTGCAGTATTACATTAGTAAGACATATACTTGCACATAAACTTACATATATTAGGCAGAAATAAAATAGACATAAATTAGAGTAAAATATGAGTGTAGGAGTAGAAGTGTAACTAGTACCATATTTGCATAAGCATTTAAGACAGATTGTTGTATTTACATGAGAGCAGCTTAAAATACGTAATAAGTATTAAAACAACTCGACATAAGAGCAGTATTTACAGTCTTAAGAGCACAGTGAGAAGTGTTCTCACCGGAGCAAGAAGTGACACATTGCACAGTGTGCAATAACAAGCGAGGTTATGGAGTGATGTGATTCTGCACACTTCAGACAACCGGATGTCAGTATCATCTCTGCAGTAAGGAGACTCGTTGGACAGCTTTATAGCAGTGGGTGAGAAAGCTCTCACATGGTGCTCTTTAACACAGCGCCGCTATAGCAGTCTGTCACTGAATGTGCTTCTCTGTTTTTTCAGTGTAGTATGCAAGGGGTGTGAGGTATTGTCCACGATGACTAACTGCTCCCATGTTCTGCCACACCACCCCACTTGACTCAGCCAGCAAGAAGTACTCGTGGCTTCGGCCTTTCTAGTACACAGTGTGAATGTTACAGTTCTAATCCAGTTTGTTGTCCAAGTACACGCCCAGATAATTGTTTGTCACAGCCATCTCCACATCTACTCCATCAATGGTGACTGGTGACAAGGCAGATTCAGACCTCCAGAAGTCCAGCACCATCTTTCCAGCACTAATGAGGTTGGATGACCAAGTGTCTACAAATATACGTTCGGACATTTAATATGTTCGCTGATGCCTAGGAGAACAGACAATAGTCATTAGATCTGAAACATGGATATCAGTTGTAGGTTGGTTATGACACGCTTCTAGCCTGTCTGAGGCAGAGAGCTGGACTGTTTATGCATAAATGCCACTGGAAGCTTGAAGGCAGACACTCATCAGATATGAAGGCGGTTGAGCCAGAACCTGTTGATATCAGTCACTCTAAGCATTACCGGCATTATGTGCTCAAAGAGAATATTTTAAAGGATTTTAATTATTCTCTGTGAATTAAATGCTTCAAAGAGTTGGTATAGACTCAATAAATTTTATATGCAAGTTAAAATGGACTACATGGTCTGCTAGATGTGTAGGAGAATGACCATGCATATAGAGTACCAGTGCAATTCTCTGTTTTGCAGCACACTAACAGCAGGTTTCTGTGATATGGGCAAACATTAAACCCTCTCTACTGCTTTTGGCCAGATTGAGAGATCAGTGCAGTCCACATGGTGTTCTGTTATTGAATTAGACCAAAAGCTTAAGGCTGTATAAAGCCCAGCAGATGTCAGTGTCAGTACAGCATCTCCTTCACAGAGAGCTAGTGCGAAAGTTTACGAGGAATGAACCAGAGCAGTTTTTTTCTTCAGCACATTTGAACGATCTTAAACAAAGAATGATCGCACACAAAGGTGAGAAGTATTGTACCGACCTGCTGCTGGCTGGAACTGGCTCCAATAGACTCGGGAGGTGTGTTGTCCGAGCAGCCATGCATGGAGGCTCATAGTAGTAGTAGTAATGCTTCCTCCTAAAAGGGACTTACTGTTGTTATTGACATTGTTTGTTAGTTTAACCCTCTGGGGTCTAAAGACATTTTCTCAATGTTTGCTTATCATCTATAAATTTGCATATAAGGTGATACCCATGTTTCAAATGAAAATCTTCATTGCTACTATTCAAAACTACTGTGGCAACCTTATCTACTAAACCTTTTGCACATCATTTCAAATGTCTCTGATGTTGACTGAATGAAGAATGAAGGGTCTCCGATGTGATGGATAAGTCCTTGGTGATTTCGGTAACACCTTCTGTGAATACCATATCTGTAAAAACCTATTAACACCTTCTTAACATGTGTTCATAAGGCATCATAAACATGGCTATAAAAATGCATTACACTTTGTTTCCGTGCTTATTATTCATTATGAATTGTTAACACGGAATTATCAACAATATAAATATTGTTCATAATACATTATAAGAGCTTGTAAGTTGTATTTGTCAGTTGTAAGTAAAGTGCAGCGTACTATACTAAAGACACCTCCAGTATTAAGAGTGGCTTCAAGTTGAAACTACAAAGGGCAGCTTGCGTGACAAACCATAACAAAGAACTTTTCTTATAACAGTGACGATGTATTCTCTGAATCAAGATGCGACTGTCCACCTTGAGCGTCCTCCTGGAAGTCCATTAGTGATGACTGCCATAACCCTGGCGCATCGATCTCTAGAACGCAAGATGAAGAATCTCCATCCATGTTCCTGGCCCTGTATCTGTTCCGGTGAGTGCAGTTTCATAACACCGCCCTTGACCTACATGCTTATGGCTTCAGAGAACGGCCAGCTGGCATTTCCCATCTCTAGGAAATGACCTAGCCTTCTGGGTGCAGATGTGGCTGCACAGCAAGCACGTCTCCTGTACCCTGCTGATAGCCTGACACTGTCACAGCTGAGCCACAGCTCAATTACAGGGTTAATGTGTCAGTGGTGTAAATCTCTGACCTTACAATGTTGTCAATATAATTTTATAGGAAACAAGTCTTACATCAAGCTTACATCAAATCAGATAACTGCAGAAAATCGATTATTGTCAGTAATCCATTCAACACGTAATCAGATAATGGGAACACTCCACAAACAGCCAATGAGCTCACAGAACAAATGTAACATGATGTAAACGTAACATAAAACTCAAACTTCATGCTGTGCCTTTTTTTAACATTGCACTACTTTACCTGAAACTATGAACATATATCATCTAGAAAATGAAGAATATATAAATCCTTAATTTTGTCAAGGATGTGTTTGGTTTCATTGTCGCTCCAAAGGTTTTTTGCATCTCGTAGCAGTGCTGCTTGCTTATTTCCAGTACTGCCGTCTCAAACTGAGAAATCCGAAAGAAGAGTAAGAGAAGAAATTAGGGTATGCTGTTTACATAACCTTTTGAATAATCAGATAACTGCAGAAATCCAATTGTGATCAGATTATTGAATGCATATAAATGCACTCATGGATGAAGCTGTGTCATGACCTTCAATCAGGATCAGTTCTTTTTCACAGCTTATTCCCAAACTATTCCATGTAAAGGTTCTTCTTTGGTCTCTTTGCTGAAGACAAGGCGTCATGCTGAGAAAAGTGGAGATTTTATGCTGTCATCACAGTGGGAGATCAGTGGCTCACAAGACTGGCGATCTCAAAAAGATGTCAATGGTGTGTCTGGTGGGGTCAGCGCTGGCAGTACCACATCATTCCAACACTGTGAAGTGCTGTCAGGAGGAATAACATCAAAGACTAGAACGTCCTTCTTGAAGACTGCCCACTCGGTTTCTTCACACAGAAAGGACACCTGATGTTCACTGGAAGGAAAGCAAACAGTTTTGCCTGTAGTCCATTTCCATCAGGGCACTACAGTCAATTGAAGTTAACAAAGAGGGCCCATGGCTCAGCTGTGACTGTATTGTATTGATTATTTGACGTACTGTATGAGTTGCTGGGGATGGAGATCCTCTTGCAGTTCATTAGGGTGAAATACGGAAAGTGCATCTATCACTAAAATTCCTCTGATCTGATTAAAGAAGAAGACAATGCTTAGGTCTTTGGAGAAGGCATATCATTTCTATTTATTTATTTTGTTTTGGTTCATTTTATTTCATAGACTCAAAAGGCAGGTGTTTATTGTATTGTACTGGTATTTAAAAAATGGCCTTATTTCATTGTCAGATTTTGTTTAAAAACGAAAAGGTTATAGTGATGACATGGCAAAAGCAAAAAGGGCTTAAGCATCCAATTATCCACCAACTTAAACAGGATGTGACAATGGACTCCAACGTAATCTCAGGACGATCTTTAGGATTCTAGTTGGTCAAGTTGTTAGAAATTAGAAATAGCAGTGGCCGCTCTATGCTAGGGTTCTGTACTGAATGAATCCCTGTAAGACTGCAGTGTATTGATATAAAACATATATTAATGTCTGTTTTAAATTTAAAATATATGGAATGCCTATTACTAGATTCAAATGCCCATGTTGAAGTTAGATCTGCCAGAAAATATTCATACGCACAAGCATTAGCTTGAAACCAATATAAATATGAGAATCCCATAGGAACACTAATCTTTATTGGGCCTCTTGTAGAGATGTAGTGGCATACTTATGAGTCAAATATCCAATTTCCTAACAACATATCTCACCATTTAGCTTCCATCAACACTACACAGACAGCCCTGGTGTCTATTTATTTGCCTCAGTCATAATAACCATTTTCAAATGGGTCATTTGCAACCTGCAATATGATATATTCGTTATTTATGTTTTAAAAATTTTTAAAACGGAATACATGTGTGTGAATGAGAGGGAGGCAGGTGGAAAGGTGAAGATGCAAGGAGTAGAGGTCGTAAAGGTGGATGACTTCAAATATCTTGGATCAACCATCCAGAGCAATGGACAGTGTAGAAAAGAGGTGAGGAAGAGGGTGCAGGCAGGATGGAGTGGGTGGAGACGGGTATCAGGGCTGATGTGTGAAAGAAGGACAGCAGCAAGAGTGAAAGGGAAGGTTTACAAGACAGTAGTGCGTCCTGCTATGATGTATGGTTTGGAGACTGTGGCTCTGTCTAAAAGACAGGAGGCTGAGCTGGAGGTGGCGGAGATGAAGATGCTAAGATTTTCGTTGGGAGTGACAAGGATGGACAAGATTAGAAATGAGCAGATCAGAGGGACAGTGAAGGTGGAGCAGTTTGGAGAAAAAGCCAGAGAGGCCAGGTTGAGATGATTTGGACATGTGTTGAGGAGGAATAGTGGATATATTGGGCAAAGAATGTTGGAGATGGAGCTGCCGGGTAGAAGGAGAAGAGGTAGACCTCAGAGAAGGTTTATGGATGTAGTGAAGGTGGACATGGAGATGGTTGGTGTGAAAGTAGAGGAGGCAATGGATAGGGCAAGATGGAGGCAGATGATCCGCTGTGGTGACCCCTAAAGGGAGCAGCCGAAAGAAGAAGAAGATATTTTTAAAATCTTAAATAATAGTAAAACATAAACATTATTGATAGACACTAGTAGGTGGAGTGGCATGCCTTGAGAGCATTGTTTGAGACCTAACAACAGTGAGTACATAGTCAATTATTTTCAATTGAAAGTCAGTTTTTGAATTTGGGGAGGGGGGTATAAGATCCTAGTTACACCATCTTGTTTGTCTCACATTTGGTTTAACAAGCTACTTTTTCACAGCTGGTGGTAAGTGATGCTCTGGACTTTTTTCCTTGGTTTATTTCCAATTTTGACTTGTATGTGGGCTTTTTTCTTGCTTTGTACCAAGTTTTGACATTAATAGCCCAGAACGAAGGCCTAGCTTTAGCAATCATAGTTGACCACTACATTAAAGGTAACATTTCAACCTTCTGATTTATTTTTCCCAATGACAATGATGTTTCTACTTGGTAAGGCATTTTGCAGTAAATCAAAGTGGTGGGTTCACATAGAGCTTTCTTGGGGCCACTAAAATCATCAGGTGATGTGATGCATTACCTGAAAAGAAGTACACTGCATCTGACCGACTTGTGCTTTGGGATATACAGTGGGCTTCATAAGTCTGAGACCACTAGTGAAAATGCTTCCATGTTGCATTCCTCTCGTATTTAATACAAGAGTTTTCATTGCAAATTTATTATCAACATAACGATTTAAGTGAAAAGTAGAATCAATGAAATGTCAACATGCAATTTCTTAGTATTGGGTATATCACCCTTTTGCTTTAATGACACCATGCATTTAAGGTGATGTGAAGTCCACAAATTGATGAATACATCAAATCCAACTGAGAATCGTCAGAATATGACCTTCAATGTATTAGCTTCAATGGGATCTTATACAAAGCCTTAACATGGCCAATGTCCCAAATTTGCTTAAATAAAAGGTATCCTAGAAATATGGAAGCAACTTGATTATTTATTTGTTACATATTGTTTTATTTTAATAAAATATGAGAAAATTATATGTATATATATATATATATATATATATATATATATATATATATTATATAAACATTATTTATTTCTCAGTTAAACCCCTTAAAATCCCAGGCTTATTACATACTTACATAAGGTTTATCATTCAGTAATTACAGGGACTTCAATGCAAACTGGTTGAGCTGTTCATAGGTTATAGAAGGGTGTGATAAAATTTGGGCTTCCAGCAGCCCCATGGCCATGTAAGGGGTTAAATGACAAAAAACAGCTTTTCAATGTGGTCTCAGATTTTTGGACCCCACAGTAGCCCAGAGGAGATTACTTTAAGTGAAGCTCCATGAAATGGTTTCTTTGGTGGTCTTAATGCAAACACCTTGCGCAAAGACAGGGTGACATTCTGCACTCTGTGTTTTGATTCCTTTTTTTGCCCTTCAAATCATGGACATCTTCTAGTAGTGCTAAAAGACCATTTATCTTGCACTCATAGTGCTCACAGTGCCAGAGGACATCACATGTGCTCTCATGTCTGGATTCTGTGGTCCAGCTTTATTCCTTTAATACTCGCAATGTTTTACATTTTGCACAGTTGTATATATAATTTTATGCATTCACTGTTCAGGTTAATGGAAATGGAGTCAAGGTTAAAAGCAAGTCGTAGTCCCTGTCTCTAAGTGCATCAAAAGAAATAGATATTTCTCTTCGTTGACAAGCTGAAGATGTGATGGATGTTACTGACATAGGGTTAATGGTAAACGTATGAGGATTACTTTTTCATATGGGAGCCGCTCTGAGTGACCACAAGACATCTTCTGATGTTTGCTTACTGTAAAGCCATTCAGAATGTCTTACTTACTACACATGAGTGAATGAGCTAGAGTTTGAACTCTACACTGTCATTCTATAGGCAAAGGTAGAGTGGTTTACTTTGCTTGCGTCATCCCTAGGCCACTAATTAGTCCTAATTTTACTGTATTGACTGTCCTTCCACATCTGAAACAAAACACTGGGACTTCACCACACCACTGTACTTATTCAATTAGTGTATTTGCATTTATCTTGGCGTGCTGTAGGAGTTGATAGCAATACAACAATGTACCATTATTATGATTGCTCACTTGACCGACATTCGTCCATTTTCTCAAGAGCTCTGAATGTTTACAGTCTGTTAAGGTGTGGATAACATAGATGTTTCTGTATTAAATATGTCTCCCTGAGTAAATACATAGTTGTTTTAAAGAGAGATACTAAAAATATAGATTGGGTACACTTGTAGCCTCTCCGCTATGGAGAGCAGTCGACTAGTTGAGCATAGTAAGTGAAATACAGCAGTGGTGAGAACTGCAGTGAATGGGCAGAAGGAGAGAACAGAGATCATTTCTGTTAAACACTAAGCCAAAATTGCTTTATTTGAAATATTATACAAAATAAAAAGTTACATAATTCCACTGTAAGCTGCATAAGACTATGCTGAAATACAGCCTTGTAAGCTGACCAGGTACGGTTAGAGAATCATGATATAGATGGGCTTTTGACTGATATACAAAACATCCCAGACTGTTTATGCCAACCAACACTAACCTCCTGGTTCATAGAAAGATGTCTTGTTTGTTGATATCATTTATCTTCTACATCATGCGTTGTTACAAATTAACATCATATACACAGGCACAAGAAGAAGGTCTGGCTCAATGTTTAGGTCTCAAAAGCAACATCAACATTACTCTGATGAAGACTTGATGACAATCGTAGTTCATTTTCTCTTTGAAAACTCTTTCAATGCGCTTGCAATTACGCATTTCCACCACAGAGGTCTCTAAATGCACAAATCTTAAATAGTGTAGCTTTAAGTCAAAATTTAAATATTGCTAGCACATTTGTGTGTTGAACATACAAGGCTAATAATATACATTTGCGAAATTTGGTATTTAAACTGTTTTGGCTGTAGTGGCCTACAGTTTAGTAGCTGGTCAAATTAAATAAATAAAAAAGTAATAGTGTTAAAGTATAGTAGTCAGGCTTACTTTCATGCAACGTCATTTAATGCACTGGTCAATGTTATCTGCAACCCAGTTTTCAAAATGTGGGATGCTGGGTAAAATGTAAATACAAACAGAATGCAATTATATGCAAATCATTTGAACTTGAATTGTAACTGAGAAATTATATATATATATATATATATATATATATATATATATATATATATATATATTTTTTTTTTTTTTTTTTTTTTTTTTTTTTTTTAATTATAAGCCCATTTTTAATTTGATGCCAGCAACAAAAACACCAAATTTCAATAATCCCCCAATTTTATTTGAGACAGGGCATGTTTACCCCTCTGTTAGATCACCTATTCTTTTAATAACACTCTGTAAGTACTTGGGCACTGAGGAGACCAACTGCTGGAGTTTTGAAAGCTGAACATGTTCTCCTTCCTTGCTTGATATAGGATTTCAGCTGCTCAGCAGTTCAGAGTCTCCAGAGTCGTATTTTTTCTTTCACAATGCGTCAAATATTTGTTATAGATGCAGGGAGGCCATTTTAGCACCCTAACTTTTACTACAGAGTCATGCTGTAGTAATACATGCAGAGTGTAGTTTGACATTATCTTGCTAAAATAAGCAAGGCCATCCCTGTAAAAGGACCCTGTGTCCACAACCTCTATATATTGTTCAACATTAATGGTGCTGAGCTATGTGTGCTGATGTATCCCTGTACCATCATAGATGCTGACTTTTGAAATGTGTGCTGATCACAAGATGGTAATCCACCTCTCCTCTGTAGCCTGCAGGACATGGTGTCCATGATTTCCAAAAATAATTTAAAATTTTGATTTGTCGGACCACAGGACACTTTTCCACTTTGCCTCAATCCATCTTAAACCCAGAGAAAGCAATGGTGTTTCTGGGTCCTATTAATATGTAGATTTTTCTTTCTATGTACAGTTTTAACTTATGCTAACTAATGCAATGCTGTCTGCAGACCCAAAGATAATGATCATCCAGCATTGATTTTTTCAGCTTTGTCCATACAGAGATTTTTCCAGATTCTCTGAATCTCTTAATGATATTTTGTATTGTAGATGATGTCAACCCCAAGTGTTTTGCTATTATACACTCACAAACGTTATTCTTGAATCGTTGCACAATTTGCCTGTACAGTCTTTCACAGAGTGCTGAACTTTTCTACATCTTTACCTTTGAAATACCTCTCTCTAGGATGCTCTTTGTATACACAATCATCTGTCAATTCATCCTGTCAATTCATCTAATTGGCAATTCATCTAATTACTTGTGTAATTAGTCAATTAATCTAATTACTTGTGAGGTTTTTCACTAACTTTTTTTTCATTAGACAAATTCACCAGTCTTGCTGCTGTCCCAACTTTTTTGAAACGTGTTGCTGGCATCAAATTCAAAATGGACATATAGTAAAAAAAATCAATACAATTTCTCAGTTACAACATTTGAAATGTTGTCTTTGCATTATTTTCAAATAAATATAGGGTTTTAATGATTTGCACACCATTGCATTTTTTAAATTTATATTTGGCACAACATCCAATCTTTTTTGGAAATAGGGTTGCGTAAACATGGACAAAAGAACATGACAACACTCTGCAGCTACTGGTTTTTAGCTATGCAACATACTTTGGTCCAGGTTTCTAGCTGTCATCTTATAATTGTCATCTGTGTCATCAATAAGCTTTCATTACTTGTAGCAGGAATATTCATATATTGACTTTTTAACCTCATAATTCCAAGAAGCCAATAACATTCAAGGGAAAAATTTACACAGGACACAGAACGACGTGGATGAAATGTAGAATGTTTTTTCATCTACAGAGAAGCCACAATGGCCTTAGTGATGACTATATTTATTTCTATAACGGGGAGGGAGGAGGCGGACGCATATGCTGAGATAAGCGAGATTTATTAGAGGCAAATCCAGGGTCGTGGTCGAAACAATCCAGGGTCAATGAGCCAATACGGACAGATCGTGGGTCAGACATGACAAACAAACTATAAACAGATTCAAGCAAACAAACATAGACCAATACATTGAACACATGGACAGGACCGGGAGGGGCCAATCGTGACAATTTCCCAAAAGTGGTTGAAATTATCCGCATTATTAGTCATTTTGCATAGTCAGTTAGTAGTCATTTTATTCCCATTAGACATTCATGAGCATTTCTTTCTGGGGCTGCTTTACGACCCATCACATTATAATTGCTCCAATTTTTTGATGCCTGCTGAACTGGATATCGCACAGTACTAGTTGGGGGGCATGGCGACACAATTATTTTAGGCTGGAATATAAATAAAGGAAAAAGGAAGCAAAAACAGTGTCTGTGTTATACTGCAGAGTAGTGTCCATCCATAAGTAATCATTCTTTCATTCTTATGTATTTAAGTGCGTGGCCTGTGATCGCGCTGGCTTCTTAAGCCTCTGCCAGTTAACAACTGAAGAGGGAGCCGTAACATTCAGATGGTTTGCTGGAGCAGTGTGGATATTTTCTCTGTAGGATTGCTTCTGTGTATTCTCTGTGTCAACATTAGCAATGTTCCTAGTGTCATGCTCTATGACCTGCTAAATTATCATCAACTACTATCGGTTTTCCCAGCTATTTGCTTTGAAATCACTGGCATGTGTTTCTATAGCAGTAAGGCTCAAGAAACCCAGACTGCACTGAACAAAAGGTCTGAAGATCATGAGTATGAAATGGTTGTATAGTGAGGTGAACCATGATTGATGCTCTTGAAGGTCCCAATTTAATGGGGTGGGATGAAATATGAAACCTCACTTTTCCACTTGATGAACATGGACACTGTTTAGTGTCTCTTTCCAAGACTTTTCCAAGACACATTTTAATTTACATAACTTCACAAAGCGGCTACTTGGTAAAACTACTGCAGTCTGTAACACTGTACTCAGATGCTGCTATGTAACATTGACATGCCTATTGCAGTAACATTATGTCATATTATGTCATATGTCTTATTCTGGCATGAGTAGTCATGACAGATTATGTCCTGTAATAAAACACTGACATGTTGTCATTACTGGAAATTGTCAGGATATTTTGCTTGATGTCATGATGGCTATATAGAGTATGCTTAGCACAAATTAGCATTTTACTAATTATCAATAATGGTAATATGACACTGATATATCAATGACCATAATGTGGTTGGTGTAGTGTAGTGGGTAACACCTCTGCCTGCTACGCTGTAGACTGGGGCTCAATCCCCCACCTGGGTAAACATCCTACATGTATATAATACATAATACAATAAGAGTCCTTGGGCAAGACTCTCAACACTACCTTTGCCCACCTGTGTAAAATGATCAAACTGTAAGTTGCTCTGGATAAGAGCATCTGCCAAATGCTGTAAATGTAAAATAATCTATCGTTACATCATATGACTTTTGCCATGATGTGTTCATAGCTTTGCTGTGTAGCAGGTAGCAGTAAAATGTTATCTATATTTTATTGACAATTCAGGTTGTTTTCATAAATTGACACTGTGGACTGGACATGTTTTGAAATTTTAACACAAAACTTACAAAACTCACTTAATCTCTTTATTTTCTATAAGATTTATTATAAGGGAAATGAGTTTTTATATAACTTAGGCCAGTAACTGATTTCTACACATTTTTATTTGTTTGAAATAATTTTATTAAGTAATAATAATAACAGCAATGATGATAATAATAAATTTTTAACTGTACGTCTGTGCTGTCCAAAGAATACCATGTATGTCCATTTTTCACACACGCACACGCACACACACACACACACACACACACACACACACACACACACACACACACACACACACACACACACACACACACACACACACCTTCTAAACTTCTTATCCTTCTGGGCCATGGGGGAGCTATCCCAGCAATCATTGGCTGGAAGGCAGGACACACACACACACACACACACACACACACACACACACACACACACACACACACACACATACCTTCTAAACTTCTTATCCTTCTGGGCCATGGGGGAGCTATCCCAGCAATCATTGGCTGGAAGGCAGGATACATCCTAGACAGGTTGCCAGTCCATCACAGGGCAGACATATACATTCACACATGGGCAATTTTAGCATGTCCAATTATCTTTGTTTGCCTAGTGCAAAGACCACTTCTGTCTATCTGTACTGTTGTTAATTCAGACTGAGATTGCCCTCAGTGGGTAAATGTTATTTTGCACTTTTACCTAACTGTTGAGCTCTCTGTACTTTATGAGAGTAGTCTGAAAGTAGTCTGAAAGTAGTGATATATTTCTGTACGTTGTGTGTACAGAGCTCTAAAACTGTAGCTAGGCACAAAGGATGTGCCTCAAAGCATGTTTCAAATTGGCTGCAATTCCATATGGAATAGCAGTCTGAATATTAAAAAGAATCACGGAATACCCTTTGGAAATGATGGGGATTTTGCAGCACATTTTCTGCACTGTGTAATCCAGCCTAGACTGGAGAACTGCCAAATAATGGTCTTTTCACTATAACCTTACTGCTCCTTTGGTGAGAGGACACAGATCCAATTAGCTCATAGCAAGATAAGTGAGATAATGAACACCCAGGGTGTTCGAATGAGACCAGAGGCGTTTCTCACATAAATTTATCAAAGAATACCTAAATGGGCCAATCTTTGTAAACCACCACAAGCCTTGTTTTTTTTGAAGCTGTAATGCCCTAATAAGGAAACAAGAGCAGTTTAATTTGTAACAGTTTGTTGTTGCAAAGCTCTTTGGTATTGTTTGGCTATGTTTTCTGCCAAATATCTTTAGGGGCGCAAAATTCATTTTTCTGCTCCATTTCTCACACTAATCCATGGCTTTCTGTTTCCATGAAAAGTTGGTAACGTTTTAGCTGTAATTGATGCGGAATTAGAACTTTAATTATTAAAAACATTAAATCCCTCTTCAACCACATTATCCTTAGGAGTTTTTAACCAATGGAAGGTTGGGAGAATAGCCTTGAAATGCTTGACTAAATCTTTCATTTGTGTCGTGCCAAGATTACATACATGAAATCAGCTAACTGGGTAATTGAAAGGAGATAAATAAATTTGTTGTAGTGGTGCTTTCACAGTAGGGAAAAGCTGCGTATTGGCTTTATAATGAGTTTAATCCCTTTATATGTCATCAACAAGAATGTCAGTTGCTCATGCCATTTCATTCTAAATGAGATCATGTCTTGATATTCAGATGCTCATTTAATAGCATCTCTGTGGTCAAGAAACTCCATGTACCTCAAAGAATACTTAGTTCCTGTGAAAGTTGCACTCTGTTCAGTCTGTATCCAATTTATTAACAGCACAGCTCAGCTTAATGTGCCAAAATTCTGGCAATTCGCCTCTTAGTTTAGGAAGATTTTCACTCATAACTCCATCGAGGCCTGATTTGCTCCCTATGCTCTGCAGTGATAAATGTCATTAGCGCTGATTATAGCCCAATCAAACCCTATTCTCCAGAGTCACTGAGGTGCTAAATTTTCTAATCTGAAATTATTAGCATGAATGCAATGTGATAATTGCGGCGCTGGAGATCAACAAAAAAACTCTTCAGCTGGGAGAAGTTCCTGAGAGACTAGACATCATTTCCTGTTCTTTTTAACTCCACGATTTCTGTAGCATCATCTGAATGGGCGCTCAAAGGACTGCTGTTAGTATAGAATCACAGCATTTGCAGAATTATACTGTGTGTGTGGTTACATTGGTGCCTGAGGTTTTCTTATGTTTTGCCCATCTTTATGAAGCAATCTTGTTCCACAATGATTTCCCCAAGGCTGAAGTCATTCTCCTTCTTTGAGTCCTGGCAACAATACAACGTTGCTGCTTTTTACCGCCTTGAGTGCCCATGGATGCTTTGTCACAGGAAAGACATTGAGAGATCATGGACAATGAGTGGACTACACTATGACACAAAGTTGTTTTTCTCCACGTTTTTATCTTCAGCCACACACATACAAATCAAAGCAGCTTGCGATTCTGAAGTCGCCTTGCAGCAGCTGTGAGGCTGCATTGCAATAAAGTGTGTTACACCAGATTGACTTGGTTCCTTTGTCCTAGTCATGAATACACATAAAAATAAAGTGTTCACATTGAAGAACAATTAATTTAATTAAGCAGGATTTTGCACTGTGTAAACAGTGCAGATTAGCAGCGTTTTTAGTAAAGGTATACATTCTAATTTCACAGCTGATATTGTCTACTCCAAAACGTGATTCACCAACACTGACTTGTACATCTATAGATTTTATATACAGTTCAAAAAAGATGTGCAGTGACATTGCAGTGGCTGTACTCTGGCTTTTAGGGTGTTTTACTGTGGATTAATGGATGTAATGATTTCTTTCCTTCCTTTAATTACAAATTATCTCTGATTTAGGCACACCTGTGTCAGTGGTGACACCACAAGAGGACAAGGCATAATTTACAAGTCGCAGATTTAGATTTCATGTCCACTGCAGACTGCCACCGCCCACTTCTCAAGGATTAAAGCATGTAATGGGAGCAAAGTAATTAAAGGCAACACTCTTAGCTATTTGTCATGCTTATCTTAGAACTTCACCCCAAGTCCACGTTCATGTCCACCTAGATTTTATGCTATGTCACAACATGAATGCATTAGTTGTACATGTTCAGTGTGTTCGTTGAGTTTATGAGTTTGCTGTCTATAGGCCAGTTAGGTCAGGGGTGCTCCTGAAACCCGGTTTTTCCGACAAGCTTTGAAGGGACAACATCTGGCTGGAGTCCCCCACGCTGGTGTGAGAGCACCAGTCTGAGAGTGTCTCCTCAGACACCTGAGTCCGGGGGCCGTGCCTCTGGCTGGATGGCTGCCGCTTGAAAGAGAGCAGTCTTGGCAGCTTGTTGGAACTGGATGTCCTGAGGAGAGAGAGCACTCGCTGGTGGTACTTTGACTTGAGCACCTTGGCAGAGCGATGCAAGTCCCCTAAAAAGCAGTAGCAGATGGGGTTGAGGCTAGAATTGGTGAGGCCCAGCCACTGGGCAAATGGCCGGGTCTGCAGGATCCAGTGTGGAGGGTGCGTCTCCCGGTCAATCAAAATGTCGGCCACATACAGGGGCAGCCAGGAGATGGCGAACAGCAGGACCAGGGTGACCACCACCTTGGCGATCTTCTTGCGCGTCTTCAGGCATGAGGCGTACACCACCTGGCTGCGCGGGTCGAAGCTATCAAAGCGCTGCGATGCCCTCCAAAGCTTACGGCCTGTGAGGAAGCTGATGGTCAGGTTGAAGGCCACGGGGATGCAGTAGAGCGTGATGAAGAGGAGGACGTTATAAACCTGCTTGAGCCTCGCTTGCGGCCAAAGCTCTCTGCAGATGGGGACTGTAATGTCAATCAAGTGAATCTCATCCAGCTTGACCATGAAGAGTAGAGGGGTGCAGATGCCTGAGCTGAGGACCCAAACCACACCAATGGTTATATAGATTTTCCTCTGAGTGAAGTAAGAGCGGGCATTCAGTGGGCTGTGGACGCTGTAGTACCTGTTGACGCTGATGACCGTCAGACTGAGGACGCTGGCTGCCACAGACACAGCCTGGATGAAGGGAACTGCCCTGCACAGCAGGTCTCCATACACCCAAGCCGTGTAGATGGTGTGCCCCAGGGTGATGGGCATGCAGATGCAAACTACCATCAGGTCGCAGACAGCCAGGTTAATCAGTAAGCTACGGGTGGCGCTGACGCTCTGGACCCTCCTGCTCCTCTGGCCAGTGAGCATTCGGATTGCCATGATGTTCCCAACAAAGCCCACCACGAATGACATTGAGTACATCACCGTGAGCGCAATGGTGGTGGGCTCCCGGATCGTCAACAGCAGCAGCCTCTCCAGTTCACCATTCTGGTGAAGGAAGTCACTGCCCATGTCCTCGACCCCACCAAACGAGCCGTTCACAGACATCTTCGAGTTGGAGACTTGAAATTCTGAGAAATTCATCTTGAAGTTTTAAAAGCTAATAGCTGTTTTGGTGATGGACTGAAGCAAAATCTCTGTTCCGCACATCTGTAGTTCAAACTCATGACAGGTACTTAAAATTTTCAGACATCAGAATTTCCATCGAGTCAATCCATGCAGCTGACACATTCAATCATTTCAGCTTCTGTCAGTCAAAAAAGTGGAGGGGATGGAATATTTGCATAATTTAGCCAGCAGTCCTACAAGAAACCAACATATTACATGACAGTTTTAAAACCTGCACATTGAAAATGTCCATAACTGCACGAGACTGACTGTGATGCGGACAGGTTTATAGTGTTTACTTCACAAGGCTGCATTTCACTCTATGTGTTTTCTCAGCAAACACTTGTTTGGAGCACAGTCTTGATCATTTACTTCAAATCAACAGGACAAACAGCATTATATACAGTCCTTTTTACATATGTACGTATACATATTAGGCTACATTCTCTTGAAAAGCCACTTCTGTGATGTATGCTCCCCCCCCCCCAGTGGACATGCAGTCTGAGCCGCTGTCACATTAAAAAAAAAAAAAAAAAAAATATATATATATATATATACATTAAAATAATATTTTTGAAAATTTGGATAAAATGGTCAAGGAAGTAAATACATACCCTGATTATTGTGCAGAAGAGCTCCAGTAAGATGTTTATGGTCTGCCACGTTTCCTTCCATGTAGCCTCCTGAGAGTGGACTTGGCCATGTAGTCCTGGGTTCCTCCTCTACCTCCTCCTCCCACAGAATGGCAGAATGCTGTGAATTATGCAGCCTCTCTCTCTCTCTCTCTTTCTCTCTCTCCCTCTCTCTCTCTCCCTCTCTCTCTCTCTCTCTCTCTCTCCCTCTCTCTCTCTCTGGCTGTGCGCCTTACACCAAACATGCTGCTGTCGCTCTCCGAGCAGCGATCTCACTCACACTCTTAACTGCGTAAGGAAGCTGAGCTGATATATATTTGTTTATTTATACATTCAATTATCTTAATGGCCAACAAGACACTATGAATTCACTGCAGGTGGAAATTTTTGCTAATGGAAGTGGGTTGCTTTTGTTATAATAAATGACAAAAGTCATAATAAACATCTGCTTTTAATAATAACAATAATAATAATAATATAGAAATTAGTAAAAGACTAATATACAGTACTCTGCAAAGGTCAGAGACCACCATCCTTTATTTAACGTCCAGTCAAAACAGCCACAACTACTTGCATTAGAAAAAAAGAAAAGGCTAGAGGAAAATAAACAAGAGAA
This sequence comes from Pygocentrus nattereri, assembly GCF_015220715.1. NCBI lineage: Eukaryota > Metazoa > Chordata > Actinopteri > Characiformes > Serrasalmidae > Pygocentrus > Pygocentrus nattereri. The sequence goes on from NC_051237.1 coordinate 14,530,095, forward strand.
AAAATGGGACTCCTAACAGTCACGCAAGACCTGGTAGACCATTTCTGAGAAAGAGGAGAAAATCAAGCTCCAATGCTGCTTCAGATCTGAAAAAATCCACAGGTGTTTCTGTCCATCCTTCCACTGCGAGAAGACACTCAACTCTGTAAGTCTGAAAACATTTGTAGCTGTCAAGAATAGGATTCCTTTTATTTTGAGAATCAGAAAATGCACCAAATTCTAAGACTGAACGTTGGAAGTGTGAAAAATGTAAGTCTTCTGAAAAGAACAGAAGCTTTAATAAAGGTAAAGGGTGAACACACAAAATACTGAAAAAACTGTAATATATTTATTTGTTAAGGTTTCTCTGTGATTTTATGCTGACTGTACACTATATGGACCAAAGTATTGGGACACCTACACATTAGACCTTCAGGAGCTTTTATCCATATTCCAAATCCATAGGTATTAAAATGGAGTTGGTCCCCCCCTTGTAGCTAAAACAGCTCCCACTCTTCTGGGAAGCTTTCTACAAGATTTTGGAGAGTGTGGAAATTTTAGCCGATTTATCCAGAAGAGCATTTTTGAGGTCAGACACTGATGGTGGACGAGAGGGTCTGGCTCACAATCTACTTTCTAATTCATCCCAAAGGTGTTTGATGGGTTTGAGGTCACTGGGGCTCAGTCATATTGGAACAGAAAAGGACCTTCCTCAAACTGTTCCCACAAAGTTGGAAGCATATAATTGTCCAAAATGTTTCGGTAAGCTGAATCATTAAGATTTCCCTTCTCTAGAACAAAGAAGCCTAGACCAACCCCAGAAAAACAACCCCATAACATTATCCCTCCTCTACCAAACTGTACAGTTGACACAATGCAGTCTGGCAGGTAACGTTCTCCTGACATTTGCCAAACCCAGACTCATCCATCAGACTGCCAGACAGAGAAGCATAATTCGTCACTCCACAGACTAGGTTTCCACTGCTCCAGAGTCCAGTGGCGGCATACTCTAAACCACTCCAACCGACACTTGGCATCGTGCTTGGTGATGTAAGGCTTGCATGCAGATGCTCAGCCGATGAAAACTGTGCTGTGAAACTCCTGGTGCACAGTTTTTGTGCGGATGCCAGAGGAGGTTTGGGACTCTGCAGTTATTAAGTCAGCAGTGTGTTGCTGACTTATATATACTATGCACCTCGGCACTCTGTGACTCCACCAAATTTACGTGGTCTGACACGTGACTGAATTGCTGTGGCTCCTACATGCTTCCACTTTTCAATAATACCACTCACAGCTGATCGTGGAATATCTGGCAGGGACCTTTCACAAACTGACTTGTTGCAACAGTGGCATCCTATCACAGTACCACACTCAAATTCAGTGAGCTCCTTAGAACGACCCATTCTTTCACATCGTTTGTAAAGGCAGACTGCATGGCTAGGTGCTTGATTTTATATACCTATGGCAATGGGACTGAATGAAAAACCTAAACTCAATGATTAAAAGGTGTGTCCCAATGCTTTTGTCCATATAGTGTATGTTTTCTGATATTATTTTCCTGATGCTGAAAATACTTCATGGCCATTTTCAGTGGAAATAAATAAACAAAAGTTTGGTCTCTAACTTTTGCACAGCACTGTATATGAGACATTAACAACTTTAATTTCTCTTAACTGTTTTATTGATGTTATTCTTTATTTTAGTCTCTTGGACTAGTATAATGCTTTGAGGTTAAACAGGTGTGGACTGAATGAGTTCTGACTGAAAGCCTTGGGTGAAAGTCCCTCATTCATCAGTTTTGTGTTTGCTCCATCTGTTCACGGGCTCCGAGGTATTGGGCAGCTTGGCTGTTATAATTTTAATGTCATACGTACATATTCCCAAATATTAGACCTTTTACACTGCATCAGAATGCACACAGACCCAGTATAAAAATGTCATGCTCCCAAACAGGTGCTTAATGTTTATGTACGTTTGTGAAGGTGCTATTATTAGCATTTATAATGATGCTTTTTCCCTGGTTCCTCCGTCTTGGTGCTTAGCGAGAGTGTTAATCCCCTAATGTTCTTGTGAAAATGTTTTCCCAGCAGTCATTTAGCACCAGCTCTAATGTGTTAATTGCACTGGACAGACCAGGAAAAGTCTGAGGCAATTATTGTTCTCAGAGTCAATCAGAATACTCCCAACAGACGGGTGTCTTGGAAATCTCTTCAAACTTTTAGCATTTATTCAGGTTGTTTTGTTTGAATACGGCAATCAGATAAGCCAAGCCAACAGGCAGAGGAGATAATCATTGTTGTTTATTGCTAAAATTATCAACAGAAAATGCAAGACAGACCATAATCCACTGTAAACAAACAAAGGCTTACTTCAGTTTACTCTTCCCAGAGGAGTTTGCTGGGGGGCTCAATTTAAAGCTCCCTCGCCTCCCAGCATTAGTATAAATGTTTCTTGGAGATCTCCAAAGAGGAGATGTTGACATCGTTCACCACCTGGACTTTAGTAATGGTCTTCAGGTCTTCCACGCGGTGCTTATACTGCATGATCTTCGTGTCATCAATGTAAACATGGAAGTTGTCGTTGTCTGAGTAGATTTCAATCTGTTGAGATGGAGAGAAAGGAAAACCATCATTATAATGCCTGTGTGACTATAACTGAGTCACGGTGTGGCAACTGTGGCCGTTTTGGCTCACCTGGAAGGGCTCATCTGTGCCAAAAGGGAAGTTGGTGCACCTCTCTTCCTTCCCCCAGTGATTTGCCATGTAGGAGTTACAGACGATGTCTGACTCGGTGAAGCGGGGGTTGAAATGGAAGGCTATTTTGTCGTCCCGGTCGCAGAGGAAATTGATCTCAAACCTCGGTGAGGCAGAAAGGCACATTACTGATGCTGCAGCAATCAATTAGGAGTCAGAGGCAATAGCGTCTGGAGCAATCTGGCTGAAGAAACTCAGTTAGTCCAAATATTAGTCCAGAAAAATGGCCCACCAGCTGCATTTGGCTTCACTCTCCTTACAATTTCTTTCCTGTTTACTGAGAATCCAGCATGGAAAAGATTTTAGTCAATAATCTCACATCTCCCTCGACTATCTTGGCTGGTTTCTGCACTGTCTATGAAGATCTATAATGGATGAACCTCGTCAGGATCGCGCCCAAGGGAAAGACATTTTTCCTATGCTAAATGAATTGTCACATGCATGCTTGTCACATTAGTGTCCGCCGCTCTCCTTTATAGTCATGCTTGTTCTTGTAATTGTCTGCATTGAGGCCTTTTCTTACGTCTGCCCTGATAAATGGGGTCTCGCTCACTGTATAGGATGAATTATTAACTCCTCAGAGTTATTAACTACCACTGTTTCTAAGCTGATTATGTTTTGGAAAGGGAAAAGGAACTTTTGGAAAAGAAGAAGCTTTAGTGGGAATTGGGAAATGTCTCTTTGAAATATCGCTGTGGTTCAATCGTAAATTGGCCTCATTAGATTTATAAACTGGCCCTGGATCATTGTGTATTCTGCTTCTAGCTTTGAGGTCAGAATTCATTCCATTTATATTCCCCCTGGCACTGATGATTTTCCTATTCTGGAATAAAAACGTTGAAGGGTGGGGATGTGCACAGCAAGTATATGGAAACAACTCTCATACATACGGATGACCTTGAAGGTTTTGGCTAAAATTAAATTGTAAATCAAATGTACTGCTGTGGTGCATTGCGTATAGTCACTTCTATCTAGATCCATCCTCACAGGTCAGAGAAAATAAATTCAGTGAGCATCATGGCCCTGGAAAAAATAGAGCTCTCAACTCATCTTTTAAATCATTTTCTAACGGATTTGCTTGCAGAGATTTCTTCACAGACCTCTGGTCAGGGCTGGAGATGTTTATGGATTTCTCCACGGTCAGGACCTCTGCCCCACACTTACTTGTTGGCCTCTGAGGGGGTCTCTCCTTTCAGGATGACACTCCATCCTGGACACAGTCCATCTGGACAGGAAGCCTCAAACTGCAAGAGTCAAATGAAGATTTCAGATATAGGCATGTTCCACACAGGAAGTCGCAGCAGTGAGAGATGGAGTTGAAAACAAACCCCAGTTCATAGGCAGGTGTTATTATGATTGTTCTGAACATTTTATGCTAAAATATGAAAATGAAATTGATTCTTTCATTATGTTGTAATAGAATTAATGCGGTGTAATGTAATGTCATTAGTCCTGGGCAGAATTGTGATTAGATGAATACCAATTTCATTAAAACTACATGCAGTTGGAGGACAAGACACATCCTTTCATTCGAAACATTCATCAAAGCTGTTCCATTAGCACATTTGTAGTGAAAGGCACAGATGGGAGGATTCATCATTTGATATGTTCTACATCGACTATATATACACATCAGTAGAAGTGCCACGATTTTGAATCTACAAAGCCTCAAAGATTCAAAGGTAAAAAAACTGATTCATGTTTGTCCACAAAAAAAATGTTATTCAAAGCAATCCTTTATTCTGGAAACTGTTCTTTGAAATCTATTGCCCTTTTATATCCAGGTATACGCTGTCTAATGCTTCCTTTTATGATAGAGGCCTAGCAGACAAGGAGCATGGCTATTAAAGCACATCTGTCAGACTCAGGAACATTAACACAGTAGACCAATTGGGACACAGTCTCATGGAGGTCCTCACAACATCACTAATCAGTCTAGTGATCAGAGATATGGAGCAGAAAATGAGATGAAATAAATGCCCTATGTTCTATGTACTGACACTGGAATACAGGACAGGTTTGTACACACCAGCAGATGAAGACTGTTTAGATCAAGGCTGATCCAAATTTTGCCCATGAGGATGTTTGATTTCGCTCACCAGAGAGACACTCTAACCCACCCATCCCCCAACATTATAGAAGAGGGCAAAAATATTCTTAATGTTTAAACAAATGTGAAGAGATTTTATTCCAAGTGAATTTGGAGCGTATTGGTCCATTCATCCTGAATTTTAACACAGTGTAAAGGACTGCTGCTGAAATATGCTACAAATAGCTTAAAAAGAAAACAAAGAAACAAACAAATAAATGAAAAGATAATACATATAAAAATGTACAGTGATAATGTTGGTATTCTATACATCATTTGTTCATTTTTTCCGTATTTTAATAGCAATATGTAATATTACAAAATATAGTAACCGTTTTATTTGTATATGTTTTTTTTTTTTTGGCCCTTGGCCCGCTACAAACATTGCACTTTGCAAACATAAACTTGGCACCCCTGTTTTAGATGAAGCCAAGAACCTGCACGTCAAAAAAAAGTTCTTTGGAGCAGTTGAAGAACCGCTTTTGGTTCCCCGAAGAACCTTTCAATGGTTCTGCAGAACCACTCTGTAAATGTAATGTAATGAAAGTCCTCATAATGTAAAGCTTCTACAGTAATTTCTAGAACAATCCAAGAACCAGTTAAGAACCTTTATTTTCAGCAGTGCGTCAGCCCACTGTAGATGCTAGTGGGCGCTGGCTAACCTCTCTGATTGGGTTAGAACTCTGCGCTGTTCCCTTCAACATGAATGAAGAAGTCATCTTCGCAGGAAAAGGCCAATGATCATGAAGGAGGAAAGCTCCTGTTTCAAAGCCCATTATATAAACTGCGGCACGTTTGCCGTGATCTCAGGCATTCTGCAGGTAATGATGGGATGGCGCAGGAATCGGCGAGACTGCTTTGGCATTCTGATCGCTTTCAGCACGGCAGGATGGAGCGTAATTAAACTTTCATCAGTCCAGCGTTCAGACCGAAGAAGAGTGAGAGAGAGAGAGATAGCACATGAGAGAGAGGGAAGAGTGAGAGAGCAAGCCGCATTTAATGCAAAACCACTGCACTTCACCTCCACTCGCAGTCACTTCATGGGTCCATCATGTGGAGAACCATCATTTCTGTAATGAATCTATTACTGGAACATGTCCCTACTGAGCTGGTTATCATCTGTTACCGCTGATCCAAAGGCTGGAATGATAGTGACACACCAGCTTAGTGCTGCACTATAAGCAGGCCCGCATAATGCGTCCCCCTGCGCAGGGCAGGTAATTGAACTATGAACGACCACCATAGCTCACACGCAACAGAATGAGCCAATTTGCTTTGATTGCGTCTGCGGTGCAGCTACGTTTCCTTACCCGTAATGTCATCTCGTCTGCGGCGTCTCAGGGCACTGTGTATCGATCAGCTGTCCAGCGGGGGCTGTTTTGGAGCAGCGATGGTCATTTAAAGAGAGCGGGGCACCACGTGAGCTGCAGGCTTTGCTGGGATCACGAGGCTGTGGGGGGCTATTGTCTGAGCTGAGTGCCCCAAACACTCCAAAACACTCACACACACTCTGAGTCGAGGCCCACAGTCACAGTCACGTCAAGGCATGCCACTATTCTGAGCTTCCTCAAGCTTCCCCAAGTGTAGGCCTGCTGCCTATAAGCATTATAGACAGAATCATGCTCACATGCAACGAGAGGTGATTCATTTCCTTGCATTCATTTTATTACACTCATTTTGTTATCATTTTTTTTGCTAATTACATTCATCATCAGATATTGGATTAAGGTCCTGCGCATTCATCACAGCCCAGGAAATGGAGTGGCGGATAACAGCTAATGAGCCATCACAGTCCCTTAAGACGATGATGAAGAGTGATGAGGCTGCGATGGCCACTGCATCGCTGCACGCTGCTTGTTTTTTCAGGTAACACATCTCATGTGTTATTACTTTGAGAAGATAATGCGATTTTGATCACCGCCTTTCGACCCGTAGAAGAGTGAAAGTGCTTACAGGCAGCAAAAGCCAGCTTCAGCAGTGAGAGAGGGAGAGAGAGGGATAGAGGGAGGGAGGCACAGTGAGGGCTCACATGCTGTTTCATAGCAGACCGTCAGCATCTAATCCCGGGGATTAGACTGTACATGTGTGTGTCTGTTTTGCTTTTCACAGCTCATCAGATTTGCCTGCCCTTTGGAATTTCCTGCCTGTGTTTGAACACAATGGCTGGCCGGAGCTCATTAGAGCCGAGTACGCGTCTGCTTACGGCGGCAAAATGCCCCGCATTTCTCCACCAGCTGTGCAACAAACAAACCTCTCGCAGATTAGAGTTAAAGATACCTGCTTGGCTATGAATAAATAAAACACAGCTCTTTACACCTGTGAAGATGCAGAGCACTGAGGGGACTCAGCGAGCAGGAGGGAGTGTATAAATCAGAGGAAAGCAGAGGTCCTTATCTGGGGACCACCCAGCCCCTTTACTGTGGGTACAGAATGTACATTCATTCAGTTCTCTTCTCAATAGTAATGTGTGTGTGTGTGTGTGTGTGTGTGTGTGTGTGTGTGTGTGTGCGTGTGTGTGTGTGTGAGTGTGTGTTCCAGGCTTTGACAAGGCTGGCGCTTCTACCTACACCGAAGAGAAACAGGGGCTTTCTACTTTTCTCTCTCTCTCTTTCTTTCTCTATCTCTCTGTCCATTTATATGACTCTTTATTTCCTTCTCTCATTCAATTCCTCTCTTTCTTTATTAGAAATCTATATTTCTCTTTTTCTTACCTTTCTCTCGTCTCGTTTCTTTCTCTTTCTTTCTTCCTTTTATTTTTTTCAATTCTCTATATCTCTCTTTCAATTCTCAATCTCTCTCTCTTTCTTTTTTCTTTCTTTCAATTCTCAATCTCTCTCTTTCTTTCTTTTTTCTTTCTTTTATTTCTCTTTCTTTCTTTCTTTCTTTCTTTCTTTCTTTCTTTCTTTCTTTCTTTCTTTCTTTCAATTCTCAATCTCTCTCTTTCTCTCTTTTTTCTTTCTTTTTTCCCATGGTCCATGTTTCTCTCACTCACTTTAGCTTTTACTCTATCCATTCTTCTTTCTTTCTGTCTGTGCTTGTTTCTGTCTGATACTCTCTCCCTCTCTCTGCACAATTCTCTCTTTCCTTGTCTCTGTTCATTCTCTTTTACTTTATTCTTCCCCAATGCCATTTATCTCTCTTCTCTCTCTCTCCATTCTTCTCTCTGGTCATTTCTTTCTTTCTCTTTAATTCTAATTCTAATTCTCTCTCTCTCTCTCTTTCTCTGTTTTTCTGATAGATTAAAGTCACGGTCAGCTGCTCTATTCTCATCACATCCTGCTTTTGTCATCGGCTCCATTCCTGCCAGAGGCCTGTCCCTGTGAGATTTCTCCTCAGCTCTCCTCCACGCCGGGCACCGCTGCCGCTCAGCGGGAGAAACGTACCTGCCGCTGCATGCTAATATCAACAAACACAAACAAACACAAACAAGACAACTCTAGATCATTACTCCATCTCCAGCACAGAGCGAATGTCTGAAGATAAGCAGCAGCTCATAAGCTTTCATGCTCCAAAAAAAAAGAAATTAAATTATGATCAACACTTTCAAACATGATATGTTATTCATACACATGAATTACACATGAAAACACGCTATACATTAGCATATCTGATTGCCACAAGGCTAATCATCCTCATGTGGGCTTTGGCACGAGTCCAGAGCTGCCAGAACTCATAAACTCTCATGCAACATATGGCCTGTGGACAACTGTCTGCAGTGGAAAAGCTCATCATACGCGCACAAAGTTCCTCACAGCCACAGCGTTCTGCACTACGGTCTGACACAAATAAATAGACATTCCCTCTAATCATGTTACTTCATGCTGTTACTTCATTATCTGGCGCATATTAAACTAGTGTTGTTTTCATGTGTAATGAAGTACATGGTGCAGATGCAGTACAGTCAGAACACCCTTCTTTCATTTAATTTCCATTCTGGAAGGCCATTACAGTTTTTCTTTATGTGAAACACATTTCATGAAACTGGGGTCGACTTAATCTTCATTGTCCCTTTCTTAGCTAAGCAGAAGTGAGCTCAATACTTTCAGTCATTTGTCACATACTATTACAGAATAATTAACTCTGACATTTAACTCATACAAAAACACAAAACAAATCATTGGAAAACATTTACTGACAACTTAAAATACAGTCACACTTTACTGGAGGGTACTGTTCATAAGGCTGCATGACACCTACATAAGCTTTTCATGACAACTGACATAACTGTGCATGTTTATAAATGCTAATTCTGTCAGGAGTCATTCGCTACAAAGGTTACGTTTGCCAGTTTTGATCAAAGTTAGCTAAAGTAGCCCTTGTGACAGATGATCCCTATTGGAATAAGCATTTATAAATATTTTTGTAAGGTTATGACAGTTGTCATGACAAGCTTATATAGGTTTCATATAGCCTTATAAACAGTACCCTACAGTAGTGTTACTGAAAAAACTCTCATAGTAATAAATACCTTCAGCACCCATGTGAACTACAGTTGTTAACTCAGTAATCAGTCATCATCAGTTGCTGATGTAAAAATTGATAAAAGAGCTTTTAATCAAGTGTTTATTAGATGGGAAATCCATAATAGTTTAGACTGCCATTATTTAAAACTGAGTTAAAAATTAGAGATGTACCTAATGAGATGTGAAACATCCCATTAATTCTACCAAAGATACTATAACTTACTGCACTCTACCATCCACAAAAAAGATTTCACTGAGATATTCAGAAACTATTATGTCTACTATTTTCCTTTTTCCCCACTCATGGAAAAAATGTGAGAATAATAGAAGGCAACATTCTCCCAAATGGTGATAAACAGGAGGCTGGATGTACAGTGTACAATGACAGCTACCGTATGTTGACAGAATGGAACCTTCTTTCACCTGGACAAGCCATAATTGATGATCTGCTCTCTAACTGTTTTGTCTGAATCGCACTGTAAATTTCAGTTCAGTAAGTATGTATGTCAGGTCTTTGGGCCCCCCTGACACAGTCTAACCCTCTATTGAAATATCCAGGCATAGGGATTTGCGTTATGATGGAGAATGTTGCCTCCCAATATTATACAAGTATATAGAAACAAAGAAAAGGAGAAAATCTGTTTATTTCTGAGTATTTAGGCTGAATTTTGGGTGGGGGTTTTAAACAATACATTACACTGAAATATATCTCTAGTAAAACTACTCAGGTGACCAGAATAAGCTTTACACTGTGATATTCTCACACGTTTGCACATTCTAAAACTGTTTACTGTGATGTATCAACAGATTGTACAGCACTGATATACAGCACTAATGGAAGCTGAAACCTGTGAAACGGAAGCCTGTATTTGGTGCTTTTTTGTCAGTGATTGAAGGAATTTACTCTCCTGGTAGTCAGCTGTGGTGTTTGATGAGAAAGTGTACTATTGTATTGTGTGTTTAGTGTTTTGTGGAGGTTAGAAAAAGCATTATTTTGGCCAGCAAGCCAAAAATACTGCTTAGAGTATCGTACATTAACCATTTTAAAAGTATGGCCTCTGAATGGTACTGCAAGATGTTCATCATTTTTTAGATATATATGAGGAGGTTTTACAATATAATTCACTTGGATGAGGAAGGGAGACTAGACTTGACTTCAAAAAATGATTAAGTGATGTAGAGAAAATGGGACTCCTTACAACCGTGCAAGGCCCTGTTAGGCCACCAAAACTGTCACCATGAATTAAAAATCTTTGAGAAAGAGAGGAAAATCAAGCTCCACTGTTGCTTCAGATCGGAACAAATCTGCAGGTGTTCCTGTCCATCCTTCCACTGTGAGAAGACCACTCAACACCATGAGTCTGAAAGGATGTGTAGCTGACAAGACTCCATTTGCAAATCAAAGGAAGGTGCTGCTGGTGTTCTCAGAACAACGGTTGTGGACTGGTCGCTCCAGTAATAAAGACAAAGTATGGACACGTTAAATACTGAACAAATTCAAATTAGATTTAGCTGTTAAGGCTTTTTTACTTGATGCTGAAAAACGAGTCATTTGTACTTAAAGGCCACCTGAACTTAAGAAAGTGTTTTTTATGGGACTAACTCTTCCTGGATGGCTTATTATCATTATATAGACTGATATTTGTATGTGTTACCATAGTGTAGATGTCACATTTTTCCATTGAAAACACAGGATTTCTTAGTATATATGAAAAAAGTGATTATTGGGGCTATGTAGCAGCTTGGTTTCATACATCATGAATGAGCTTAAGCTTATTATGGTCCAATATGCAAAATATCAATGCTGTCTACATTTTTGCTGATTTTCAGTTTTTGACATAATTTGAAAATAGCTGTTGCCCTTTACATTGTATAGGCATTTCATGATGGATGGACCAACAGAAATGGCCAAAAGTTACTTGGAAAAAAGGCTGGTTCCATTGACATACAATGAAAGTAAAGAAGGTTTTCCCCCTCTCCTGTAAAGTTATCATTTTGGAGACATGTTTTAATCCGACAACAGCGATATATTAATGAGAGGACTTTTACATTGCAATAGGAAACCTGTTTACAGCTATAGAACATGCCTGCTCTGATGTGGCTTTTTTGTTTGAACTGTTTATACTGTGCAATAGGCTGTTAGATATAACAGATTAATGATGCTGGTATTTAAAATTATAACAGTGTCAAATTTATCCTCCCCATCTTTGTGATAAACTACTAAATGTGTTGTGTATGGCTGGTAGCATGCTGCTGCTACAGCTTCACGACGGAACATTCTAAGCTCATCGAAGCTTCACTGGAGCAGATTTTGAGGATAAAGACTCAAATCCGAGCAGTTAAACCTGGTTTTGTTTAAGGAGCTGTTAGCTTAAACCACTCAAACCTTGTGAGCACTAGAAGCTAGCATTAGCTTAGCAAGAAGGCCTGAACAGCTTTACACACAGATATGCATGTTCTTTCGGGCAGTGAGGGGAGTATAGAGGATAAGGCTGAAATCTGAGCAAGTGAAGTTGAATGATTGGTGCCAGACTAAAAGAAATGCAGAAGGAAAGTTACAGTAAGAGCATTGTTTCCATCTCATTTGTTCAGTCTGTAACATAGAGACAGTGTACAGTGTATTGTGGGATAAGGGGTGGTGTTTAGGGGCATTTACAATGTGCACAAGTGTGCAGTCATAGCTCATCATAGATCGAGTGATGAGCTTTAAGGACACCCCTATGCCATTTTTCACAGTTTCTTGGGTGCAAGAATAATATATAAAAATATTTAACAAATTGTTATTGAACATTATTGCAATTTAATTTTCACAGCTCATTTTACAGAAATTGTCCCAAGGCAGCTTTACAGGAATCTTAGTCCAAACTCCTGATGAGCAAGCCAAGGCTGGCAGTGGCTGGAAAAACTCCACATAGGGAGTGTCCATGTTTACATTTATTGGTGGGATTCGCATGTATTTGTCTACTGCTGTACTTATTATTGCTATATGGTAATAAGTCCATATGATAATAAGAAACGGTAACCTTGTTTAGTAATTAATAAGAGTAATAACTTTGTTTGGTAATTCTGTTCTTGATTCTGCTTTTTTCTTGAGTGCCTTGCTATCTCTTTGCTGCTGTAGCACTGTGAATTCCCCCGGTTGTGGGACTAAGCAAGGATTATCTTTTCTTATTATATTGTACTGTACTACTGTGTTAATTGCATGTGTAGTCTCTGTCTTGTACATATGTTGCACTCATGCCTTGGAGAAATGTTGTATATGGTTGAGATCCTGAAGGAAGAAAGACTGAGAGGAATCCAGACTCAAAAAGAGGCCACACAATGTAGTAGAGTTACAATATGTTAAACAAAACAGTGAATTGGCCGTTTAAACTATAGGGGCTTATATGTGTGGGCCAACATGACTCAATGATTCTGTCATAGAACTACACAATTTAGGCATTGGTTTTATAATTACCAAATAGTTTATAGTATTGACTGAGTAATAAATGGATAATAATAATAATAATAATAATAATAATAATAATAGTGTAATAAGCCTATAGCTAATGGTGCATACAGCCACATTGTATGTGCAAACAGTACACATACTAGTGGTGGAAACTGAGGCTCCTCAAATTTGAATTTTGATCCATGGTGGCAAGATGAAAATACAATTTGATTCTTGATGCATCTTGATTTTTGATTTCTATAGCCAATGTTATGATTTGTTGTCTGCCATTTGTCATTAACAAGTAGTGTTTAGCTGAATTTGATTGTAGCTTAGGCCAAACTTGGTTGGATGCTCCCCTCCAGATGATCTACAGATACTTGTATTATCAACAAACTTTCTGGTGATACATAATTAAGTATCAGCAACATTAAGGTCAGTGTTAGGTTTAGAAGTAGGTGTAGGTTTTGTCTTGAAGTTAGGTTTCAGATCCGGGATAGATTTGATAGAATGTTTCAAGCTGAGTGACATTGAATGGGTATTTAGTTGAATGTCGGTTAAACTCTGGACATTTATAGCCCTGTTTCACCATCTAATAGGATGCATACTGATGAAATACTTCATTAAAAAAGGATGTGACAAGGTATCCCACTGTACAATGTCTCTCAATGTACTTTTTGCTTTGAATGACACTATACCTCAATTTTGTTTATTTTATTAAAATAAATGATTGAACATTCAGTTTTGTAATGACCAATACAATAATAACACCTGTTTGTTTTAGTTTCAGTGGTGACTGTTTTGGTAATGACAGTTTAACTAATTTTGAGCATTACACAAAAACAACAGCCAGTACATGACTAAAAAACACAGTGTTGAACAATTGTACACACAAAATCATAATATTTTTCATTAAAACAAAAAGAAAATTGACTTAATTGCAAAAAAATGTGTTATAGGAATGACAATTGTTAATGTTACACACTGACATGAAAAAGTGCGACAGCATAACTAGACTTTTGATTTTTTTATCTTTCAACCTTACTTTAAAAGAAATCAGAAAGATCATTAAAAAAACATTTTTAAAAATGCAAACATTTAAGTAATTTTTCTTTTTTTTTCTGAGATGCTGCAGGACAGCCACCTTCAAATAGAAATTACCCTATAAATGATGATTTTGTATATATTTAGCTTAGTAGCATTGTTGTTGGTTAGAACGGTCCATATAGTGCACACATTTTTGAAAACAATTTGTTTTACGTGGCTCATGCCCTCAGAAGTCCTTCCATTCCACTGTAAACTAATACGTGAATGCTTTATATTGTATCACTGACAAACAATAGAATGGAAGCATCAGCAACTTTAAACCCTGTACTGAGAACTGGCTCTTGTATCTTTAACTCTGTACTATATAACCTATAAAGGAGAATGCCATTCGAAATACATGACCTAAGTTAATTTATTGATTAAGTTCATTTATTTTATTAATGAAATGAAAACAAAAGAGTTCTTTACCACAAACCACTGGAAAAATCCCAACCTACTGTTTCCTATGACTTGCAGGGCAACAGGCAATAAAGTCCTTCCCTCAGCCTTAGCAGATCTTAAAATCTTCATTTAATTTCCAGCAAATATATCTCATATAGTCCAGCACTGCATACATATGAAAGAACATGGCACAGGAACAGTAATTATTGCTGTTTGCAAATGTGTTGCCTGAAGAGCAGATGACCAGATGACCTTTCCTGATGCCGCTCTTCTGGGAAACAGAGTGTTTCCTTAGCTGACCTTCTGGGTATTACACTACCATTCAGCAGTACTCTGAGCTGTGCTGCACACGTAGTCTCACTGATAAATCTGTTTTTGTCTGCAAAAAAACTGCAGGTATTGCAGTATTCTCTGAGCCAAGCTCACACGAGAATATTTCCGTTAGCTAGAGGCGAAGCACAAGCTGCAAACTGCATCGCAATAAAGATGTATCCATGTCAGAATCTGTAGATCCTCATCAACATGATATGATTATGGATAGCAGATGCCATTAAAGATTCAGTCAATGCTTATAATGCTGATAATCATCTGCAGGCTTGCTGTCAGGGAGTTCACTGTTGGTCTAATCAGCATCATTAAGGAGGAGTTTTACATGTCACCAGCAGAGGGCGACCTACATTCATTTTTTTATGCGTAATGTATACAAATGAGCAAGCTTGGGAGAAAAAAACATACACGTTCATGCAGGGTCTAGTCCTCCCAACACATAGCAGCAGTGAGGTGTTCGCAGCTATTGGAGCTTAAGATCACTGGGGTGCTTTAGACGCTTTATTCCAGAAATAAGTACTGATCTATACCAGATAAAGTAGTATAAGCTTAATTACAAGCTAATACTATTAAATGACCAACACGTATTTTTTCTATAGCCTTTCTCTTGATGGTATTCATAATCAAAACCCATAACCCCCCAGCATCAGCCACTAGAACATGCCCATGTTAAAGGAAGCTGTTAACCGCAGTACAGAGAACTGTGACAGCTGGCATTTCCACTTGATGGAGCTCCTCAGCCTTCGCTCCATCAGACTGTCATTAACCCTGAGAAGACACCATTAGAACTCAGGCCATACTTTACATGCCAGACCTCCAGACATGCAAAGCACGAGCCTGACGTTATTATTTATCTGGACAGGCGTATACATCCGTGTTGGATAGGCTCTTATTCAAACAAGCTGGGGTTTAATACGATCTCACCCATGACCTGCAGAAATGGGGGGACATGGGAGAGTGTGGCTGTGGGCCGAGAGAACAGGGGTCTCTGATACTCCCAGTGTGCCAAACGCAAACAGACCAATCCACTGTGAGGTGGCATTATATTCCACAAATAAACATCAGCTGCTGAAAGACAAGTGAGGAGCAACGTCCTAATCTCACACTTCCTCCTTCCACAACTATGTGAAATTGCACCTCGCTGCCTTTGAGTGCTGCAAGAAGGAGAGAAACATGCATGTGTGTGATAAAAATGCAAGCGACAGTATGCTTGATCACAGTTCTGTTACTGACTTTACTGTCTTGTGAGGCTCCTGGGCACATGGTCTTTGAAGGCTCCCTGCACTGTGCAATATTAATGTGCAATATATTATTGTGTGTGCATCGTGAAAAGATTGTTGCGCAAGATCTGAATCAGTTCTTCTCTGGATTGGTTCCTGTCTTTGTCTTTTGAGTCAAACAGAGTCGTAATGCAATAACACAAGTAGTCCTGCACAAATAAGGGGAACAACATTAACGTTCCATTTGAATAGCGACACAAGCATCTCAGAAAACAGGCCTGAAAACACTACAGTAAACTTTCTTCATTCATTTCATTTGTCTAATCGTTTCTACATACTTACTTACTTGTTCATCTAATGTTCAAGTGTGCAATGGACCTGTCTCAGCGATTTGAACTATCTCGAGGCCCCTGGCAGTCAGAGGCTCCTGTCATTGGCCTCAAAGGCCCAGTCAGTAATTCACTGCTGTCTAGCATTGGGTTGTACTTGTGCGTACTCCACACTGTCTCAATTTGTACCTTACTACCCATTGTCCCATGACTGGCTGAACTATGGTTATGAATAGCTATGTAACCAAAATACACTCTCCACCCTCCTGTTATGCTCAACAGCAATGATGTTCCTGGGTCAAATTGACCTAGTGCATGTTTATCCATCCAAAAATGGTTAAAAATTATCTTTAGTTTAATTAATATCAATTATTCATGAATATTTAGTGTAATCAAGTTTTTTACCCAGAACAAAACATCACTTCTGTTTCGGGTCAACTTGACCCTTTCAATTCAAGTCCAGCTTGGAAGGTCCTTCCCAAGAACCTTCCAAGCAATCCTGCACAAAGACGTGGATGACCACCATCCCTCTACCTAAAGAGTTGATATCTAGGCACTCCAAACCTCCTCACAAGATAACACTGAATCCAATCTAATATTGGTGTTTTTGCAAACACTACAGCCACACAGTACACATTCAAATTACTATCAATCTAATTTAGGCAAGATATTCACACTGAAGCCCTTAAACAAGACAAATTAATTGTTTCAAACAATGCTGAGACTGAATTTCATCGAGAACTTTTCATTTTCTTTTAACTGAATGCTTTTTAAGAGACTGATGGTAAAGACAGTGCAGATTATCTGGAGAACTTTTGAAATAGTTCACCTCTGTGCAACATTTAACTGTAACAGAAGGACTCATAGTTGTGCCAGGCTGTTAACCTTAGTAAAACTGATTTACATGGAACAGGACTATAGCTTGATTTAGCTACCTGAGTCTTGAGTTGTCTCTGGCTATGCAAACTGATTGACCTGTATAAATATTGGTGAATAATCACATTTATTATGGAAATTAAAACATAATGAAGCAGTAGGTGAGATTTAGGACACACTTGCATGGTTGTGAAAATCAGCAGAATAAGAAGAGGAGGGCGTGCCACTAAAATCCAAAATGATACTTAGAGATTGCATTCACACGATCCAAAGATCCTGTAGGTCTGGTGCACTCCAGCCCAGTTTAAACTATGGGTTTATGCCATGATTTACTTTGGCGCTGATACCAATTTGGAAATCGCTATTATTCCTGTTTGAGGAAACATATACTTACATATTTCACGTTTCACGTTTGCTGAATACAACATTCTGCATCTTTGGCCCCCTCTAGTGGCAGGGCATTTGAAACTCACCCCCCACCCCCACGTGCACCAAGCCAAGAGTTGTCGAGTATTTTTAAAAAAGTGTTTCTTAGTTACACTACGCAGTCTGAGCAAGACTAGATCAAAGGATGTATAAAAAAGAACAATGCAGTCCCAGTGTTTTTATGTGCAAGCCCGCAGTAATTCCTGTTAGGCATAATCTCATCAGCCCCAGCCTTGTTGTTTACATCAGAGCAGTAGTATGTGGATCTACAGCTTGCTCGTTCCCAGGGGTGTCTAGGAGTCCAGACAAGCAGCGTAGCCAAACATGTACTGGATCCATGTTGGGGGGTCTCCATTTTTAAAAGGCCTGAATGCTGAGTTGAGTCATTAGGCTGGAGTTTATTGTCTGCTGCAGACCCCAGTGCATAGCAATGAGATCAGGGCTGTGCTCTGAGCCCATGCATTCATGTCATCTCCATTTACATAATGATGCTACGAGATGCAGCTTTCCCAGTGCCCGCTGAATATGTCACCATATGGTGCAGAGAGGGATCAGGGCAGCCTGCTGGTGCTGGAATATTCCCACAACGAACCCAACAGAGGTCACAGAGTAGGCTATGGAGCCTTCTGCCTCAAAATTAAGCTGAGCATCTGGAATAGAGGAAGCTGATCAGCCATCATGCTCTGTTTATGGACGTGTTTAGAAGATGCTTTCATTCATAGTAACTTTGAGTGGTAAGTGAATGTAATGTCAGGAGTCTTGCCCATAGACTCTTATTGGTGTAGTCACACTAAGGCAAGCAAACCTTCAAACTTTCATATCTACTCTGTTACCCAATAATCTTTGAAATTAAGGTGCTAAATGAGTTTTTGGAGCAATGCCATAGAACAACCACTTGATGTTTCTCTAAAGAACTTTTCAATTAATGTTCTTTAAAGAGCAATTTGAGTGAAAAACCTTTTAATAAAATGGACATTGCTGAGCCTCTTTCCAACACATTGTAAAATGCTTGATGAATGCACACCTATGACCACCTCACAACAGCTATTAACCCCTTGCATGGCCAAAGTTGTATTATGCACTTCTATAACCTAAGAATAGTTCAGCCAGTTTGCATTGAAGTCCTCGTAGATACCAAATAATAACCCTTAGTATGTAATAACCCTGGGATTAAGGGTTAATGCACACCCTCATTAAAAACATTGCATTGTGTATGTTACGTGCTGTTAATTGAGTGTACTCATAGATGAGGTAAGAATCTCATTTTGTTGGAAAACTCATTTTGTTGTTTGCTAACAACTAGGCTAAAAGATAGCAGGCTAAACCGGCTAAAATTAGCTACACTGATTTACTGAAAAACTAAAAAAAAAAAAAAAAATGTACTGAAAAACAACACATGAATTTCACATGTGAATAATCACATGGGGGCTTCAGGCACCTCACATGTTATTTTTCACCTGAATGTAAAAAAATGTACCATTATGTGAAAAACGTGGGGCTGTATATGCTTTTTTCATGACATGTTGCATGTAATGACATTATTCTCATGCTGTCACAGGTTTCTACTGCATCAGTATCAGTTTTTAGACTCTTCATGTGAACTATATAGGACTTTTCTGTTAGGGTCCGAATTAACATTCAGTTAGGCTTTGAATCCTGCTGTTAAAACCAGAAATGAAAGTCCATGGTGGTTTGTGCTGGTCTAACGCTGGTCTAGTGCTGGTTCAGCATGCTGGTATATGCTGTTATTCTAGGAGGGAATTGAACTGAAGGAAACAGCAGTAAAACTGCAATGTAAAAAGTGAAAAAAGTTTCAAATGTCTGTAATTTTGGTATATCTGCCATGAGCTGTGTTAAACCCAGTGTGGGAAAACAGACATGTGGCACTGTTAGTTTAATCCTAACACACAGAACATTGCATTGAGATGCTAGTAGACATCAGCTCTATCTTTGTGGTGGTAATTTGGTCAGCAAGAACTACATTTAAGGTAAAGGATTCTACTTTAAACGTTTTAAAAAGGTAGTTATTTTATTGAAAAAGTTTTGTATTTTATCATATTTTATGTTGTTGCTGTTTTATAAAAGCAATGAGCTACTTCAGCCACAAGAGGCCGTGTGTTACAGTGGCTTTGGCATGAGTAAGGGCATTTTAGGCACTCCGCTTTGCACTGTGCCAAAGAATACCCTTTACCCATGATACAATCACAGCAACATTCAGCCTCCTGTGGTTTATTGCTTTATTAAAGTTTTTTCCGCATAAGTTCATGTACCAAGTACATTTTCCTAGGGCTATAAATCTAAGCCAACAACCATTGAAAAAGTGAACCACAAGTGAGTAAAGATAATGACATGATACATGTTGAAAACAATGGTGTACTAGGTTCTTATTGATGATGCCAGAGTTGTGAGTCTGCAACTGAGCCAGGAGGTACACTGGACAGAAAAGCGTAATCTTATGTTATGAGTCACAGGTGACATGTAATATAACATGTCAAAGCATTATTTGAAATATGTGCATGCAGTTAAACAACAAAAGAGCACAGAATATAAGCATGCATAGGCGCACATGCGTGCATTAGCATGTGTACCCACTGCAAACATGCAAGCATATGCTCCCGCATCCCAAGCAGCACAATGATAGGGCAAGCGTGTCCAGATGACAGCCATATTGGCTCTAACGTTAGCCCCAGCTGCTTTGTCTGAGCATGACTATGCACTTTCTCATCACCCGCCCCATACTGACAGCCCCTGGCATACACAGAACCAAGGCAACCCCTCGACTAGCTCTGTCTCATACTCCTAGAACAGTGACAGATGTGCCCTAAGCCTACTAGTAGGTCAGGTATTCATTGCTATTTCATTCATCTGTTCACACTGTGGACTCTATGAATTCACAGGGTCTACTATGTAGTCTTTGTACAAATGTATGACACAATCAAAAGAAATAGCACATCATGCTGTGCAAAAGTCAGAGACCACCCTTCACATTTATTACATTTCCAATCACCATGGTCGTTAAGTACAAGCTATTCATTTTAGGATATATTTTTGAGAAAATAAGGCATAAAGAAGGGGAAGTTAAAGCAAAATAACAATAACAGACGTTTCCTAAACGTTCTTTAGAGTTGATTAAAAGCTGTAGAGAAAACGGGGCTCTTAACAACCATGCAAGACCTGGTCGACCACAACACTGTCCCATCATATACACAGTACTTAAATCGTTCACCTTTGAGAAAGAAGAGAAAATCAAGCTCTACTCTTGCTTCAGAAAATTCACAGGTGTTTTCTGTCCATCCTTCCACTGTGAGAAGACAACGAAAGGATGTGTCAAGAAGCTTTTATTGAAAAAAAGGAAATAGACCAAAAGAAAATTTGCAAAAGCTGCTGGTACTCTCAGAGCAATGGACTGATGACCCCCAGGGGCCAGAACCTCAGCAGCACTGAATGTGTTTGGGGTGAATTTAATTGTACGAGGCACAAAATGCAACTACTGTCTAAGACTGAACTTTGGAGGTGTGAAAAATATCCCAGCAGATTTCTTTGGAGGTCTCCTAAAAGGTATTAAAACTGTTGTAAAGGCAAAGTGTGGATACATTAAATAGTAAAAAAGGTAGTACAATAGTTATTGCATTACACTAATTATAGTTCTTCAAGGGTTCTTTAGCAAAGAAGATGGTTCTAGATAGAACTAGGAACATTCAATGAACACTTTCCATGATTAAAGGGTTCTTTGCATCTGGAAAGGGTTTTTAGATTTATGGACAATGTGCTGTGGATGGTTCTAAACAGAACCTTTTTGAAAAGGGTTCTATATTGTACCAAAAGGGGTCCTTCTATTGTTATGATGTCAGGCTTGTTACAATAGAAGAACCCTTTTTGGTGCTGTATAGATCCATTTATTTCAGTATTTTTTCCTTTTTGAAAAGTAAGACTTTTAAAATCCACAATTGTGACAGAATTTGTACATTCAAACTACAATATAGAAAGAATGTAACATAGAATTACATGCGTTTGTTCTTGCCAGCAATAACTGCAAATCCTAGATAAATAAATAAAGTTTCTCTTCTACTTCAAGGACATTGAGGAGATATGGTGGTCTGATATAGTGATAAGAGTTACCCACTTGGCTATATATGAAATAACATTTTTATCAGCTCTGGCAGATCAAACTCATTACTTTTATCAGCTCTGGCAGATCAAACTCATTAGTTTTAACTGAAAACAAGGTTTTTTATAATGCACAATACCCCAGTAGCTGACAATTAAAGATCACATTTTTCACCTCAGTGATTCAGATCATATTATACCAGATTTTAATCGTAAGATGCACTCTGGTACCCCAAGCATTTCTGGATGCTGTAGCTGATGGTTTGTTCTCTCAGCTCCAGGAGTGAGCTTTCTGCTCCCATGTCAGTCTCTGCACAGCTCTTTCTCTTCACACTGTTGTGGCTAGAGGCTAAGCTGAAGAGCTACAGCACATTACCCTGCATGCTCCCCTGCCTCAGTTTATTTACAGCCAGGACCCTGAACCTCACCAGGTCATTCTATCCCCTGACTCCCACTGACCAGACAGTCGGAGCAGAGACAGGCTCTTTGTGTGTCCACTTAGCCTGAGACACCATTATAGGCGACTTCTGTGTACCTTAGCCTCATAGGGCCCCGTACATGCCTTGACACAGCTTTTCTTACATTTTGTTTTGCTCATTGAAAGAAGAAGGAAAATCTGTCAAAAGTGTGGATTCCAAGGCTAGCTTTACACACTGAAACTTTCACGCAACTTTAACCTTTTAAAGTTGGGCCCAAAGTTTTATTACATTCGATTCTATAACCTGAGAATAGCTCAACCAGTTTTCATTGAAGTCTCTGTATTCACTGAATAATAAGTCTTAGTAAGTTCTAAGCCTGAGATTTAAAGGATTTAAATGCTTGAAACCTACATGAAACTGAATTGCATGATGTTGCATAAAGTTGCATAACCTAAAGCACCCTGAAACTCACTTGAAACTCACTTGAAATTTCATGAAACAAGATCCATGAAACAGCAGAAACAGTTTCTCAAAGCTAACATTTCTATAAGCAGCTGTGTTACCTAGCTAGGCAACCATTTAAACAGCTGTTTAAATGGTTGCCTGTGACACCATTTATTCTAGTCTGCTGTATACAGATATATAGATTGATATACAGATTCATTTCTCCTCTCTTGATGCCCCCTAGAGCTCAGATTTATTTGGATCCAAAGAATGAAAAGATGACAGAGATACTGTTCTACAAGGAAAGGATGAGAGAGGAATCAAGGAGGCTATAACCACGGTGGCTACTTATTAACATTAATTAGCATTAATGAACTTTCATTTTCAAAGGCTTGACATACAGATGACATGAAAAGCATAAAAATATATAGACAAGATCCCGAACAGATAGAAAAATTACAAATACACTATATTGCCAAAAGTATTCACTCACTTATCCAAATCATTGCATTCAGGTGTTCCAATCGCTTCCATGGCCACAGGTGAATAAAACCAAGCCCCTAGGCCTGCAGACTGCTTCTACAGACATTAGTGAAAGAATGGGTCGCTCTCAGGAGCTTTACTTTCTACTAAATATTAGTCAACTGTCAGTGGTATTATAACCTAGTGGAAGTGATTGGGAGTGACAGCAACTCAGCCACAAAGTGGTGGGTCATATAAAATGGCAGAGCGGGGTCAGTGGATGCTGAGGCGCATAGTGCGGTCACCAACTTTCTGCAGAGTCAATCGCTACAGACCTCCAAACTTCATGTGACCTTCAGATCAGCTCAAGAAGAGTGTAGAGAGCTTCATGGAATGGGTTTCCATGGCTGACCAGCTGTATCCAAGCCTTACATCACCAAGCACAATGCAAAGAGTCAAATGCAGTGGTGTAAAGCGCCACCACTGGACTCTAGAGCAGTGGAGACTGTTCTCGAATCAGTGGAGTGATGAATCAGCTTCTCCATCTGGCAATCCGATGGACGAGTCTGGTTTTGGCAGTTGCCAGGAGAACAACTGCATTTTGTCTGACTGCATTGTGCCAGGTGTAAAGTTTGGTGGAGGGGGGATTATGGTGAGTCCTGACCTCAACCCGATAGAACAGCTTTGGGATAAATTAGAGTGGAGATGGAGAGCCAGGCCTTATCATCCAGCATCAGTGTCTGACCTCACAAATGCGCTTATGGAAGAATGGTCAAAAATTCCCATAAACACACCTAACCCATGTGGAAAGGCTTCCGAGAAGAGTTGAAGCTGTTATAGCTGCAAAGGGTGGGCCGACCTCACATTAAACCTTATGGATTAAGAAGGCAGATGAGCGAATACTTTTGGAAATATAGTGTATATAAAGAATAAACCTCCAAGAAAAGCTATATGAAAAATAAAAATGCACATACGTACATTTCACCTCGCTGGTGACGTTATAACAAGAATGATATGGTGAATCAAAAAACATGAGATGCTAATTTGGCTATGTAGTGGAATGACTGAATGACTGAATGTTGCTAGCATGATCATTTTTAAAGCCTGCATGTCACTAACAAAGTTGGACAAAAATGATGTTGCAGGCAACTCACAACATCCAAATAGATGCGTGAAAATTTTACTGTGTAAAGCTAACCTGACATTTAAAACAACATAAAAAGAAGAAGAGGATCAAGAAGAAGAAGAAGAATAGGTAAATCATTAAGAATCAAATTTCACCAAAAATTACAGTCCTGTTTTGTGGATAGAAAACAGTTTGATCATATTATGACATATTTGGTCTGGTATTAACATTGACACACATATAAAAAAGTGCACGCTGAAACCAATTAAATCAAATGCTAATGTAATTCATTATGTAAATAACTATGCAATTAATTCTATAAACATAACAAAATGATAAAACTTTAACGTTTAAGGATGAAGCAGGTCCCATGAGAGGATGCTTAAGGAAGAGTGTTTCTTTATTTACTCAGCCATAAAACATGGATGAATCTTGTGATCAGTGGATGAAATCAAATACAAAGGAGTCTCTTTGATGTGAGGAGCTTAGCTGTAGGGAATTTGTGGATGGGAAGAACAATGTAATTTCTCAGGGTTTATGCAATAAGCTATTAAATGCTTGCCCACAGTTATACTTATTGCACTGCTTGACTTCATGTGGCTATGAATCCCTTGCCTGAGGCAACATGGCCCATATGTGAAACACAGTCACATTATGACTCAGTTTGTTTCATTTCAGGCACCGTGCACTATATTTTTATACTATAAATGGTGGTTGGTGTAGTGTAGTGGGTAACACTTCTACACTCTAGACTGGGGTTCAATCCCCACCTGGGTAAACACCCTACACTATACCAATAAGAGTCCTTGGGCAAGACTCCTAACACCACCTTCGCCTACCTCTGTAAAAAATGATCGAAATTGTAAGTAACTCTGGATAAGAGCGTCAGCCAAATGCTGTAAATGTAAATAAACTGCTTTTTCATGTAGTGGTTTCAGTTTTGTAGGGTGAGAAGCATTAAACAGAAC